>NC_090650.1:426445356-426745356 GCF_040937935.1 Hyperolius riggenbachi
GTGTACCTCGCTCAGCCACACTATATAGCATTCTGTTTACTGCCACTCTGTGTCTTCTGGGAATAGTAGTACACCGCTCACCCGCATCTGTATAGCATTGTGCTCTGTGTCGCTGCTGGGAATAGTGGTACACCGCTCACCCGCCACTGTATAGCATTGTGCTCTGTGTCGCTGCTGGGAATAGTGGTACACCGCTCACCCGCCATTGTATAGCATTGTGCTCTGTGTCGCTGCTGGGAATAGTGGTACACCGCTCACCTGCCACTGTATAGCATTGTGCTGTGTGTCGCTGCTGGGAATAGTGGTACACCGCTCAGCCACACTATATAGCATTCTGTTTACTGTTCTGTGTCTGCTGGGAATAGTAGTACACCGCTCGCTCAGCCACACTATATAGCATTCTGTTTACTGCCACTCTGTGTACCTCGCTCAGCCACACTATATAGCATTCTGTTTACTGTTCTGTGTCTGCTGGGAATAGTAGTACACCGCTCGCTCAGCCACACTATATAGCATTCTGTTTACTGCCACTCTGTGTACCTCGCTCAGCCACACTATATAGCATTCTGTTTACTGTTCTGTGTCTGCTGGGAATAGTAGTACACCGCTCGCTCAGCCACACTATATAGCATTCTGTTTACTGCCACCCTGTGTACCTCGCTCAGCCACACTATATAGCATTCTGTTTACTGTTCTGTGTCTGCTGGGAATAGTAGTACACCGCTCGCTCAGCCACACTATATAGCATTCTGTTTACTGCCACTCTGTGTCTGCTGGGAATAGTAGTACACCGCTCACCCGCCACTGTATAGCATTGTGCTCTGTGTCGCTGCTGGGAATAGTGGTACACCGCTCACCCGCCACTGTATAGCATTGTGCTCTGTGTCGCTGCTGGGAATAGTGGTACACCGCTCACCCGCCACTGTATAGCATTGTGCTCTGTGTCGCTGCTGGGAATAGTGGTACACCGCTCAGCCACACTATATAGCATTCTGTTTACTGTTCTGTGTCTGCTGGGAATAGTAGTACACCACTCGCTCAGCCACACTATATAGCATTCTGTTTACTGCCACTCTGTGTACCTCGCTCAGCCACACTATATAGCATTCTGTTTACTGCCACTCTGTGTCTTCTGGGAATAGTAGTACACCGCTCACCCGCCACTGTATAGCATTGTGCTCTGTGTCGCTGCTGGGAATAGTGGTACACCGCTCACCCGCCACTGTATAGCATTGTGCTCTGTGTCGCTGCTGGGAATAGTGGTACACCGCTCACCCGCCATTGTATAGCATTGTGCTCTGTGTCGCTGCTGGGAATAGTGGTACACCGCTCACCTGCCACTGTATAGCATTGTGCTGTGTGTCGCTGCTGGGAATAGTGGTACACCGCTCAGCCACACTATATAGCATATTGTTTACTGTTCTGTGTCTGCTGGGAATAGTAGTACACCGCTCGCTCAGCCACACTATATAGCATTCTGTTTACTGCCACTCTGTGTACCTCGCTCAGCCACACTATATAGCATTCTGTTTACTGTTCTGTGCCTGCTGGGAATAGTAGTACACCGCTCGCTCAGCCACACTATATAGCATTCTGTTTACTGCCACTCTGTGTACCTCGCTCAGCCACACTATATAGCATTCTGTTTACTGTTCTGTGTCTGCTGGGAATAGTAGTACACCGCTCGCTCAGCCACACTATATAGCATTCTGTTTACTGTTCTGTGTCTGCTGGGAATAGTAGTACACCGCTCGCTCAGCCACACTATATAGCATTCTGTTTACTGCCACTCTGTGTCTGCTGGGAATAGTAGTACACCTCTCACCCGCCACTGTATAGCATTGTGCTCTGTGTCGCTGCTGGGAATAGTGGTACACCGCTCACCCGCCACTGTATAGCATTGTGCTCTGTGTCGCTGCTGGGAATAGTGGTACACCGCTCACCCGTCACTGTATAGCATTGTGCTCTGTGTCGCTGCTGGGAATAGTGGTACACCGCTCAGCCACACTATATAGCATTCTGTTTACTGTTCTGTGTCTGCTGGGAATAGTAGTACACCGCTCGCTCAGCCACACTATATAGCATTCTGTTTACTGCCACTCTGTGTACCTCGCTCAGCCACACTATATAGCATTCTGTTTACTGCCACTCTGTGTCTTCTGGGAATAGTAGTACACCGCTCACCCGCATCTGTATAGCATTGTGCTCTGTGTCGCTGCTGGGAATAGTGGTACACCGCTCACCCGCCACTGTATAGCATTGTGCTCTGTGTCGCTGCTGGGAATAGTGGTACACCGCTCACCCGCCATTGTATAGCATTGTGCTCTGTGTCGCTGCTGGGAATAGTGGTACACCGCTCACCTGCCACTGTATAGCATTGTGCTGTGTGTCGCTGCTGGGAATAGTGGTACACCGCTCAGCCACACTATATAGCATTCTGTTTACTGTTCTGTGTCTGCTGGGAATAGTAGTACACCGCTCGCTCAGCCACACTATATAGCATTCTGTTTACTGCCACTCTGTGTACCTCGCTCAGCCACACTATATAGCATTCTGTTTACTGTTCTGTGTCTGCTGGGAATAGTAGTACACCGCTCGCTCAGCCACACTATATAGCATTCTGTTTACTGTTCTGTGTCTGCTGGGAATAGTAGTACACCGCTCGCTCAGCCACACTATATAGCATTCTGTTTACTGCCACTCTGTGTACCTCGCTCAGCCACACTATATAGCATTCTGTTTACTGTTCTGTGTCTGCTGGGAATAGTAGTACACCGCTTGCTCAGCCACACTATATAGCATTCTGTTTACTGTTCTGTGTCTGCTGGGAATAGTAGTACACCGCTCGCTCAGCCACACTATATAGCATTCTGTTTACTGCCACTCTGTGTCTGCTTGGAATAGTAGTACACCGCTCACCCGCCACTGTATAGCATTGTGCTCTGTGTCGCTGCTGGGAATAGTGGTACACCGCTCACCCGCCACTGTATAGCATTGTGCTCTGTGTCGCTGCTGGGAATAGTGGTACACCGCTCACCCGTCACTGTATAGCATTGTGCTCTGTGTCGCTGCTGGGAATAGTGGTACACCGCTCAGCCACACTATATAGCATTCTGTTTACTGTTCTGTGTCTGCTGGGAATAGTAGTACACCGCTCGCTCAGCCACACTATATAGCATTCTGTTTACTGCCACTCTGTGTACCTCGCTCAGCCACACTATATAGCATTCTGTTTACTGCCACTCTGTGTCTTCTGGGAATAGTAGTACACCGCTCACCCGCCACTGTATAGCATTGTGCTCTGTGTCGCTGCTGGGAATAGTGGTACACCGCTCACCCGCCACTGTATAGCATTGTGCTCTGTGTCGCTGCTGGGAATAGTGGTACACCGCTCACCCGCCATTGTATAGCATTGTGCTCTGTGTCGCTGCTGGGAATAGTGGTACACCGCTCACCTGCCACTGTATAGCATTGTGCTGTGTGTCGCTGCTGGGAATAGTGGTACACCGCTCAGCCACACTATATAGCATTCTGTTTACTGTTCTGTGTCTGCTGGGAATAGTAGTACACCGCTCGCTCAGCCACACTATATAGCATTCTGTTTACTGCCACTCTGTGTACCTCGCTCAGCCACACTATATAGCATTCTGTTTACTGTTCTGTGTCTGCTGGGAATAGTAGTACACCGCTCGCTCAGCCACACTATATAGCATTCTGTTTACTGTTCTGTGTCTGCTGGGAATAGTAGTACACCGCTCACCCGCCACTGTATAGCATTGTGCTCTGTGTCGCTGCTGGGAATAGTGGTACACCGCTCACCCGCCACTGTATAGCATTGTGCTCTGTGTCGCTGCTGGGAATAGTGGTACACCGCTCACCCGCCACTGTATAGCATTGTGCTCTGTGTCGCTGCTGGGAATAGTGGTACACCGCTCAGCCACACTATATAGCATTCTGTTTACTGTTCTGTGTCTGCTGGGAATAGTAGTACACCACTCGCTCAGCCACACTATATAGCATTCTGTTTACTGCCACTCTGTGTACCTCGCTCAGCCACACTATATAGCATTCTGTTTACTGCCACTCTGTGTCTTCTGGGAATAGTAGTACACCGCTCACCCGCCACTGTATAGCATTGTGCTCTGTGTCGCTGCTGGGAATAGTGGTACACCGCTCACCCGCCACTGTATAGCATTGTGCTCTGTGTCGCTGCTGGGAATAGTGGTACACCGCTCACCCGCCATTGTATAGCATTGTGCTCTGTGTCGCTGCTGGGAATAGTGGTACACCGCTCACCTGCCACTGTATAGCATTGTGCTGTGTGTCGCTGCTGGGAATAGTGGTACACCGCTCAGCCACACTATATAGCATATTGTTTACTGTTCTGTGTCTGCTGGGAATAGTAGTACACCGCTCGCTCAGCCACACTATATAGCATTCTGTTTACTGCCACTCTGTGTACCTCGCTCAGCCACACTATATAGCATTCTGTTTACTGTTCTGTGTCTGCTGGGAATAGTAGTACACCGCTCGCTCAGCCACACTATATAGCATTCTGTTTACTGCCACTCTGTGTACCTCGCTCAGCCACACTATATAGCATTCTGTTTACTGTTCTGTGTCTGCTGGGAATAGTAGTACACCGCTCGCTCAGCCACACTATATAGCATTCTGTTTACTGTTCTGTGTCTGCTGGGAATAGTAGTACACCGCTCGCTCAGCCACACTATATAGCATTCTGTTTACTGCCACTCTGTGTACCTCGCTCAGCCACACTATATAGCATTCTGTTTACTGTTCTGTGTCTGCTGGGAATAGTAGTACACCGCTCGCTCAGCCACACTATATAGCATTCTGTTTACTGTTCTGTGTCTGCTGGGAATAGTAGTACACCGCTCGCTCAGCCACACTATATAGCATTCTGTTTACTGCCACTCTGTGTACCTCGCTCAGCCACACTATATAGCATTCTGTTTACTGTTCTGTGTCTGCTGGGAATAGTAGTACACCGCTTGCTCAGCCACACTATATAGCATTCTGTTTACTGTTCTGTGTCTGCTGGGAATAGTAGTACACCGCTCGCTCAGCCACACTATATAGCATTCTGTTTACTGCCACTCTGTGTCTGCTGGGAATAGTAGTACACCGCTCACCCGCCACTGTATAGCATTGTGCTCTGTGTCGCTGCTGGGAATAGTGGTACACCGCTCACCTGCCACTGTATAACATTGTGCTCTGTGTCGCTGCTGGGAATAGTGGTACACCGCTCACCCGTCACTGTATAGCATTGTGCTCTGTGTCGCTGCTGGGAATAGTGGTACACCGCTCAGCCACACTATATAGCATTCTGTTTACTGTTCTGTGTCTGCTGGGAATAGTAGTACACCGCTCGCTCAGCCACACTATATAGCATTCTGTTTACTGCCACTCTGTGTACCTCGCTCAGCCACACTATATAGCATTCTGTTTACTGCCACTCTGTGTCTTCTGGGAATAGTAGTACACCGCTCACCCGCCACTGTATAGCATTGTGCTCTGTGTCGCTGCTGGGAATAGTGGTACACCGCTCACCCGCCACTGTATAGCATTGTGCTCTGTGTCGCTGCTGGGAATAGTGGTACACCGCTCACCCGCCATTGTATAGCATTGTGCTCTGTGTCGCTGCTGGGAATAGTGGTACACCGCTCACCTGCCACTGTATAGCATTGTGCTGTGTGTCGCTGCTGGGAATAGTGGTACACCGCTCAGCCACACTATATAGCATTCTGTTTACTGTTCTGTGTCTGCTGGGAATAGTAGTACACCGCTCGCTCAGCCACACTATATAGCATTCTGTTTACTGCCACTCTGTGTACCTCGCTCAGCCACACTATATAGCATTCTGTTTACTGTTCTGTGTCTGCTGGGAATAGTAGTACACCGCTCGCTCAGCCACACTATATAGCATTCTGTTTACTGTTCTGTGTCTGCTGGGAATAGTAGTACACTGCTCGCTCAGCCACACTATATAGCATTCTGTTTACTGCCACTCTGTGTCTGCTGGGAATAGTAGTACACCGCTCACCCGCCACTGTATAGCATTGTGCTCTGTGTCGCTGCTGGGAATAGTGGTACACCGCTCTCCCGCCATTGTATAGCATTGTGCTCTGTGTCGCTGCTGGGAATAGTGGTACACCGCTCACCCGCCACTGTATAGCATTGTGCTCTGTGTCGCTGCTGGGAATAGTGGTACACCGCTCAGCCACACTATATAGCATTCTGTTTACTGTTCTGTGTCTGCTGGGAATAGTAGTACACCGCTCGCTCAGCCACACTATATAGCATTCTGTTTACTGCCACTCTGTGTACCTCGCTCAGCCACACTATATAGCATTCTGTTTACTGCCACTCTGTGTCTTCTGGGAATAGTAGTACACCGCTCACCCGCCACTGTATAGCATTGTGCTCTGTGTCGCTGCTGGGAATAGTGGTACACCGCTCACCCGCCACTGTATAGCATTGTGCTCTGTGTCGCTGCTGGAAATAGTGGTACACCGCTCACCCGCCATTGTATAGCATTGTGCTCTGTGTCGCTGCTGGGAATAGTGGTACACCGCTCACCTGCCACTGTATAGCATTGTGCTGTGTGTCGCTGCTGGGAATAGTGGTACACCGCTCACCCGCCACTGTATAGCATTGTGCTCTGTGTCGCTGCTGGGAATAGTGGTACACCGCTCACCCGCCACTGTATAGCATTGTGCTCTGTGTCGCTGCTGGGAATAGTGGTACTGTATAGCATTTCTGTACTGCCACTGTACTGCTGCCAGTCAGCGTGTACTGTAAGGATAAGTGAAATGAGGAAGAAATCCGGTGAAAGAGGGAGGGGCAAGGGAAGAGGTGTTTCCCCTGACGGTTCACGTACAGGCCACAGGGGAGCACCCAAGAAAACCCACTCAATACCGCCCATGTTGTCCAGGACAACAACCCTCACAAATCCAAAAGAACAGGACCAGATAATTACTTGGATGACCTCTCAAGCGTCCAGCAGTGGGTTAAGCAGCACCAGCACATCACGCACGAGGTCCGAGTCCTCAGCCAGTTACAAGGAGCCAGTGGGCACAAAGCTGACACAACCGGCAGCGACACCACGCACACAACTGCCAGATAACCAGTCCGATGAATTACCTCAGGACACAATGGGGTATTCGCAGGAGCTATTCCCAGCCCAACAAACTTCCACCTTTCAAAGGTCAATGGAGGAACAGCCAGAAATGTTGTGCCCGGATTCACAACCATTAACTGTGGGAAATGCACCGCGCACTGAAATACAAGGCGATTCCGAGGAGGACTCGGAAACCCAAATCCCAGAGCAAGTTGGGCAGGAGGGGTTGCAATTGCAGGAGGTCGGCCGACAAGATCTGGAAGACGACGTTGGAGTGAGCTGCGCAGAGGTTGTTCTGGGGAGCTCTACTCCACGGCGGCGGCCCCCCACAATGACATATGACGAGTTTGAGGAGATGGAAGAGGAGGGTATGGACAATGTGGACAGAGACCCAGATTTTGTTTGTGAACGAGAACATCGCCGTCGTAGCAGCAGCACAGATGAGTCTGTTGAAGAACCCACTGCTGCACGAGTTCACCTTGTGCCACAAGGTAGGCGGCGCGCAATTTCAGGCACCACAAGCGTGGAAGTTCAAGTGAGAGGCAAAAGAGGAGCAAACAGAAATCGCCAGCAAGGCAGGTGCTCCAAAGTCTGGGCTTTCTTTGAAGACTGCACTGAGGATGTTACCATGGCGATTTGCAAGGTGTGCAAGACCCGCCTTAGCAGGGGGAAAAGTATTAACAACCTCTCCACCACCAGCATGAGCCGCCACATGCTATCCAAACATCCCACTCTGTGGGCAAACTCGGCAGGACAGGGTACCAGCAACACTGCCTCCCTTGGGTTCACCAGACTCACCACCAGACCCGCCTCAGCAGCAGCGGTAGCCCAGCCATTGCGTGGTTCACAACATTCACAAACATCAGACGACGCTGACACTGTCACTTTCCGGAGTAGTGCTCTTGAGGTCTCCCAGTCTTCATCAAACACAACAACCAACAGCCCTTCCGTGTGCAGCGCTACGGTTCAGTTGTCTGTGTCGGAGATGTTTGAGCGCAAGAGGAAATTGCCAGCAAATGACCCCCGGGCCGTGGCAGTAACAGCCAGCATAGCCAAGCTTCTGGCCTGCGAAATGCTGCCATATCGAGTGGTGGAGACAAACAGCTTCAAGGGCATGATGTCAGTGGCCATCCCACGTTACGTGGTTCCCAGCCGCTACCACTTTGCGCGCTCTGCAGTGCCTGAGTTGCATGAGCACGTGGTCAGCAAAATAACCCGAAGCTTGAAGAATGCCGTTGCCTGCAAGGTTCACCTCACCACTGACACCTGGACGAGTGCGTTCGGCCAGGGTCGATACATCTCCCTTACCGCGCACTGGGTGAACCTTGTGGAGCCTGGCAGCGATTCCTCACCTGCTACGGCGCGGGTGTTGCCCACGCCGCAAACAGCTGCACCGCCATCCCTCCCACTGGATAACAACAGCAGCACCTACCTCTCTGACTCCTTCTCCTCCAACGCATCTCAAAGCTGTACCTCATCCGGAAACGCTAACCCAGCAGCAGTAGGATCGTGGAAGCAGTGCAGCACAGCTGTTGGCATGCGTCAGCAAGCGTTGCTGAAGCTGATCTGCCTTGGGGATAAGCAGCACACAGGGGAGGAAATTTGGAAGGGAATAAAGGAACAGACGGATTTGTGGCTGGCACCGCTGGACCTGAAACCGGGCATGGTTGTGTGTGATAATGGGAGTAATCTCATTCGCGCTTTAAGGTTGGCTAAACTGACACACATCCCTTGCCTGGCGCACGTGATGAACCTAGTAGTTCAGCGGTTCCTGAGGACATACCCAGGCGTGGCCGATCTTCTGTTGAAGGTGCGTCGAGTCGCCAAACATTGTAGAAATTCCAGTACTGCTTCGGGGGCACTCGCCAAGATGCAGGAGCGCTTCAATCTCCCCCACCATCGCTTGCTGTGTGATGTCCCTACGCGCTGGAATTCTACGCTGCACATGCTAGCCCGCTTTTGTGAGCAGAAGAGTGCAGTGGTCCAGTACATGACGGCGCAGTACCGAGGCGCATCCGGACAGCTGCCAAGCTTCTGTGGATCCGATTGGGCCAACATGTTGGACCTCTGCCAAGTCCTCAAAAATTTTGAGCAATCCACGTTGCTTGTGAGCAGTGACAACTCTTCAGTCAGCATTACCATACCACTGCTGTGTTTACGGAAGAGGTCAATGTTGAAAATCGAGGAAACAGCTGTCATGATGCAACTGGGGGAATCTGAAGGAGAAAACGATCAGCGTGATGGTACCAACATCAGGCCATCCGCCTCAGGGAACGCTGGCCCCAGCAGCTATGACGAAGAAGAGGAGGAGGAACAGCTGGAGTTGGAGCAGGAATTTCATGCCACCACTGACGAGGGCCAGAGCGGTGCACGTTGAACTTCCACAATTCAGCGCGAATGGTCAGCAGAAGCAGACCAGGAGGAAGGTGACGACTATGATGCATCACAACAACTATCACAACGCTCACAAGAGGATGATGAGGATTCTGGTAGGACTCTGGCACACATGGCTCAATTCATGCTAGACTGCATTGAACGTGACCCACGCATTGTGCGCATTTTGGACAACACCAATTACTGGGTTTATACCCTTCTGGATCCACGGTACAAACACAATGTTCCAAAACTGCTTGAAGAAAGAGTCAGACAGGTCAAAATGGAAGAATACCAGCAGGCCCTTGTGGAGACTTTAGAGAGGAGATTGACATCCTCCCCCTCCTCTAGCCAGTTGTACGCCGACAGACTGACTTCCGCAAACCCAGGACGACCAGGAGGGCAGCAAACAACGCAAGCCGCAACTAGTGCCCAAAAGGGAATGGTATTGGCAGTGTCCTTGGAGTGGGAAAATTTTCTGACACCCATGCAGCAGCAGCCCACTGAACAGCAAGCGTGCTGATCCACCTTTAACACCAATCGCCTGGAAAAGATGGTCAAGGACTACATGTCAGATGACGTAGCTGTGTCGAACAATCCATCTGCACCCTTCAACTATTGGGTATCGAAGCTAGACACCTGGCACGAACTGGCAATGTACGCAATAGAGGTGCTGGCTTGCCCGGCAGCCAGCGTTATGTCGGAACGCTGTTTCAGTGCTGCCGGAGGCATCGTCACAGATCGGCGTATCCGCCTCTCCACAGAAAATGCAGACCGTCTGACTTAAATTAAAATGAATCAATCCTGGATTGGAAATGACTACGCAACACTCCAGGACCCCAACCAAGTAACATGACCAATGAACATCTGGGATGGTGTAGCGTTTCCGGTCCCTGTTTATTGAACCTCTCATCTGTATTACATTTATGACTACATGGCGGCAAAAAGCATTGCTGCTATATCCGCACGCTTTTTGTCCTCATGCAAGGCCTGGGTTGTTGTGTCTCACAAAGCGTGGCCTTCTCCTCCTGCGCCTCCTCCTGTTCCATCACGTCTGCTGCTGCTGGGTTAGCGTTGCCGCGTAGTCCCTGTTTATTGAACCACTTATCTTTATTACATTTATGACTGCATGGCGGTACAAAGCATGCTATCCGCACGCTTCTTGTCCTCATGCAAGGCCTGGGTTGTTGTGTCTCACAAAGCGTGGCCTTCTCCTCCTGCGCCTCCTCCTGTTCCATCACGTCTGCTGCTGCTGGGTTAGCGTTGCCGCGTGGTCCCTGTTTATTGAACCACTTATCTTTATTACATTTATGACTGCATGGCGGTACAAAGCATGCTATCCGCACGCTTCTTGTCCTCATGCAAGGCCTGGGTTGTTGTGTCTCACAAAGCGTGGCCTTCTCCTCCTGCGCCTCCTCCTGTTCCATCACGTCTGCTGCTGCTGGGTTAGCGTTGCCGCGTGGTCCCTGTTTATTGAACCACTTATCTTTATTACATTTATGACTGCATGGCGGTACAAAGCATGCTATCCGCATGCTTCTTGTCCTCATGCAAGGCCTGGGTTGTTGTGTCTCACAAAGCGTGGCCTTCTCCTCCTGCGCCTCCTCCTGTTCCATCACGTCTGCTGCTGCTGGGTTAGCGTTGCCGCGTGGTCCCTGTTTATTGAACCACTTATCTTTATTACATTTATGACTGCATGGCGGTACAAAGCATGCTATCCGCACGCTTCTTGTCCTCATGCAAGGCCTGGGTTGTTGTGTCTCACAAAGCGTGGCCTTCTCCTCCTGCGCCTCCTCCTGTTCCATCACGTCTGCTGCTGCTGGGTTAGCGTTGCCGCGTGGTCCCTGTTTATTGAACCACTTATCTTTATTACATTTATGACTGCATGGCGGTACAAAGCATGCTATCCGCACGCTTCTTGTCCTCATGCAAGGCCTGGGTTGTTGTGTCTCACAAAGCGTGGCCTTCTCCTTCTGCGCCTCCTCCTGTTCCATCACGTCTGCTGCTGCTGGTGCTGGGTTAGCGTTACCGGTCCCTTTTCGTGGAACCTCTTCTCTGTATTACATTTATGACTGCATGGCGAAAAAAAGCATGTTACCTGTGCAAAGAAACATGACATTTTCCACATTTAAAAGACAGTTTTTCCTTTGAAACTTTACAATCAATTTTCTCAAAAACTATAAGCTCTTTTTCAAATATTTTTTTTTCCTCTTGTACCCACTCCCAAGGTGCACATACCCTGCTAATTTGGGGTATGTAGCATGTAAGGAAGCTTTACAAAGCATGAAAGTTCGGGTCCCCATTGACTTCCATTATGTTCGGAGTTCGGCGCGAACACCCGAACATCGCGGCAATGTTCGGCGAACGTTCGCGAACCCGAACATCTAGGTGTTCGCCCAACACTAATTGGGACCACCAGGGCAGGAGGCAGCCTGTATAATACACTTTGTAAACATTACAAAGTGTATTATACACTTTGTATGCGGCGATCGTCGGGTTAACATCCCGCCGGCGCTTCCGTATGGCCGGCGGGATGTTGCGGCGGGTGAGCGGCGCCAGGCGGAGACGGAGGATCGCGTCACGGATGACGCGATCGCTCCGCCCATGCCCCTGCAAGGACCGCAGCCATTTGTCTATGCGGCGGTCCTTGCGGCGTCCACTTCCCGGCCGCCTCTGTGCGTTAGGCGGTCGGGAAGTGGTTAATGCACGGCGTCTGGGGGGGACTTTGATACATATACATTTGGGGGATGCGACCGGGGGTTTCCGTCACGTTTGTTATCGATTATCGCAGCCCTTACCGCTGCACACCTTATCGAGCATGCCAACCTGAGATTTCCCAGCATGTCCGGTTGTTACATGCGATCGATACATGCAACCAATTTCGGCCGTAAATTGGTTTGATTGTCAGTTAGGCATACTCTTGGTGACAACGATTTTTATAATATCAATAATAATTGTCTTATCTGACGGTTGATCGGCCACCAAGTCTACAGATGTATGGCCACGTTTAGCTAGAGCAGTGTACATTCCAGAGTGGTACGTGAACTGCTGTGATCTAAGAAAGAGAGAGTTGTTTTTTTTACTGACAGAACATTTTTTTTTCATGGACTTTACTGGCAGCCCAGATTTGTTAACTTTTTTTACTGACTGTCAGTAAATTTACTGACGGTTGGCAACACTGGTTCACAGACATTTTAACATGTGTGTTATATCCAAAGAGCACAGTGTTAATACAGCCTTAAAGGGATCCTGAGATGGGCACTAAAGAAGAAAATATACATACCTGGGGCTTCCTCCAGCCCCCTCCAAACGTATCCCTCCCTCGCCGTCCTCCTCTGCCTCCTTGTTCTTCTGCAATTGGCACGGGAAAGTCCTCCGGTCTGGAGCCAACTGCTCATGTGTGGCCATCTGCACGCACGCTCCCGTGGCCAAAGTGCACCTGCGCCGACTGGCCCTGACTGAAGGATTTTCCGAGCCCAGTTGCGGATGGCTGAGGTGGAGGAGAACGTGAGGGAGCGATCAGTCTGGAGGGAGCTGGAGGAAGCCCCAGTTATGTATATTTTTTGCTTCAAGGGAACCCGAGGTGAGAGGGATATGAAGGCTGCCATATTTATTTGCTTGTAATTGTAAACAATGCCAGTTGCCTGGCAGCCCTGTTCATCTTCTGGCATAAGTAGTGTCTGAGTCAAAAAACTGGAACAAGCATATGGATAACACAGTAAAACCTAAGTCAGCTGAGTCAGTGTACCTGATCTGCTGCATGCTTGTTCAGGGTCTCTGGCTAAAGGTATTAGAGGCAGAGGATCAACAGGACAGCCAGGAAACTGGTATTGCTCAAAAGGAAATTAACATGGCTGCCTCCATTTACCGCTTACCTCGGGTCACTTTAAGTTTCTATCTCTGGTACATTTTAATTATGTCAGTGTACCCCCCCCCCCCCCCCCCCACACACACACACACACACACACACACATTATAATGCTACTAGTACAGGGAAATCATTTATTCAATTACAAAGTTTCTAAAGGATAAAAGCTAACACAGCATTAATACTTTTAATACAAGTAACAGTTGTTGAATATAACTGTAGTGGATATAGTAAGCGATAAATACATAATAATTTCAGCTAAAAAGGTGAAAATAGTCACAAAACATTTACAGGGATGTAAAGCGGAATATAACCCTGCATTTCAACTTTGCTCTAAAACATTATTTACAGCATATTATATGCAACCAGCATTTTTTTTTTACTGGACCAGCATTGGAAGGGTTACACCAGGGGTCTCAAACTCAATTTACCTGGGGGCCGCAGGAGGCAAAGTCAGGATGAGGCTGGGCCGCATAAGGGATTTTACAATCAGCAGCACCTGACCCCCTCCACACACACACACACACACACACACACACACACACACACACACACACACACACACACACACACACACACACACATCCCTTGCATTGATTTTTATTTAAAAATCAAATTCACACTGAAGTGAACTATTTTGCCTATTTTACCTTATAGTTCGCTTCAGTGCTCCTATTACAAGTAATCCGCCATGTCCCTGTCGCAAAACAAGGGCTGCAGAGCCCCCAAATCCCCCAAGGGGCAATCCGCCGGCATTTCCTGGAAGGGGCAGAGCTTTCAGCTTCAGCTCTGCCCCTCCTGACGTCAATCGCAGCGCATCGCCGCCTCTGCCCGCCCCTCTCACTCTTCCTTCACAGAGAGGGGTGGGGAGAGGCGGCTATCCATGCGGCGATTGACGTCAGGAGGGGCAGAGCTGAAGCTGAAAGCTCTGCCCCTTCCAGGAAATGCCAGCGGATTGCCCCCCGGGCGATTTGGGGGCTCTGCAGCCCTTGTTTTGCAACGGGGATGCGGCGGATTACTTGGGAGCACTGAAGCGAACTGTAAGGAAGCTTTTGCAGGCGAGGGCCGCGAGTTTGAGACCCCTGGGTTACACAGTGCTTTAAAGTTCCTGGAGATTTCTGTAGACGCATCCGAAGCTGACATAGATACACGTTGTTTACATAAATGTATCTAAGTGTTGAATGTGACTCACTCTCTGACTGAGAAGGAGTTGGAGGACAGCCAAAGAGTGTGTAACATTTCTCAATCTATATATATAAAATCGGATGTGTGTGTGTGTGTGTGTGTGTGTGTGTGTGTGTGTGTGTGTGTGTGTGTGTGTGTGTGTGTGTCACGATCACGCGAAAACGGCTTGACCGATTTGGACGAAACTTGGTACACAGATCCCTTACTACCTGGGATGATATGTTCTGGGGTCTCGCGGCCCCCCTGCACACCTGGGCGGAGCTACAAACAGCAAATCAGATTCCACCCATTCAAGTCAATGGAAAAAATGTAAAAGGCTGCCATTCTCACAGTAATCGAGCCACAGTCCCCACACTTTGCACAGTTGGTCACTTGGTGACCGAGGTTACAAATCCAGGAAAAGTGGGTGGAGCATAAAACAGCCAATAAAATTTCAGCCGTTCATTTTAAATGGGAAAATGTAAACTGCAGCCATTCTTAGACTGTTAATCGCAGGGTTCTCAAACTTGCCACAGTTGGTCACTGGGTAAATGAGATTAAAATTCAAGAAAGCGGGTGGAGCCTACAACAGCCAATCAAAATTCACCTATTGATTTTCAAGGGGAATATTTAAACTACTGCTATTCTTACACTTTTAATGGCAGAGGCTTCAAACTTGCTACATTCGGTCATTGGGTGACTGGGGTCAAAGTTCACTAAAGGGGCGGGGCCACATACAGCCAATCAGATTTCCTTGGTGGATAAACTGCTTCCATTCACACATTTTTGATGCCTAGAACCTGACAGCTCACAAACTTGGTCATTGAGTGACTGTGTGTCAAGGTTACAAAAAGTGGGCGGAGCCAAAACAACTTTTACTGGGAAAATATAAATGGCAGCCTTTCTTACACCATTAATGGCAGGGTTCTCAAACTTTGCACAGTTGGTCATTGGGTCACAGATTAAGATTTTGGAAGGTGGGTGGAGCCTACAACAGCCAATAAAAATTCCCCTTTTGATTTTCAAAGGGAATATTTCATCTGCTACCATTCTCTTATACTGGTAAAAGCAGATGCCTCAAACCTGGTACAGTTGGTCACTGGGTGACTAGGGTCCAAATTCAGGAAGGGGGCGGAGCCACAAACAGCCAGATTTGTTTATTTTTCAATGGGAATATACAAAGTATTGATACCAAGGATCCCAAAGCTGATAAACTTGATAATTGAGTGACTGTATGTCAAGGTTAGAAAAAGTGGCCGGTGCCAACAACTTCATTTTTTACATTGCAGGGTTCCCAAACTTTACACAATTGGCCACTGGGTGATCAAAATGTACCTATTAATTTTCAAGGGGAATATTCACATTGCTACCATTCTTACACTGTTAGTGGCAGAGGCCTCAAACCTGATACAGTCAGTCATTGGGTGACTGGGATCCAAATTCACTAAAGGGGTGGAGCCACAAACAGCCAATCAGATTTGTTAGATTGATTTCAGCCATTCTGTTATTGCCAGGGTTCTCAAACATGACACAGTTGGCCACTGGGTGACTGTGACTATTGATTTTTAAGGGGAATATTGAAACTGCAGCCATTCTCACACTGTTAATAGCAGAGGCCTCAAACCTGCTACAGTCAGTCGTTAAGTGTTTGGGGTTCAAATTCAGTAAAGGGGCGGAGCTAAAAACAGCCAGATTTCTTTGCTGGATAAACTGCTTCCATTAGCACAATTTTGATGCCAGGAACCCAAAAGCTCACAAACTTGGTCATTGAGTAGTGACTGTGTGTCAAGGTTACAAAAAGTGGGTGGAGTTAAAAACAGATTTTTCTGGGAAATTGTAAACTGCGGCCCTTCTTCACTGTTTATGGCAGGGTTCTCAAACTTAGCATAGCTGGTTACTGGGTGACTGGGATTAATAATCAGCAAAGTGGGTGGGGCCTAAAAATGCCAATCAAAAATCACATGTCGCTTTTCAAGGAGAATATTAAAATTGCTGCCATTCTTGCACTGTTAATGGCACAAGCCTCAAACCTGGTACAGTTGGTCATTGGGTCACTGAGGTTCAAATTCAGAAAAGGGGACAGAGCCACAAACAGTTAATCAGATTTGTTTCATTTCATGGGAAAATACAAATTATTGATGCCAAGGACCCCAAAACTCACAAACTTGGGCATTAAGTAGTGACTGTGTGTCCAGGTTACAAAAAGTGGGTGGAGCCAAAAATAAATTTCACTGGGAAAATGTACAGTGCAGCCATTCTGTTAATGGCAGGGTTTTTAAACTTTGCACAGTTGGTCACTGGGTGACTGGGATTAATATTCAGAAAAGTGGGTGGAGCCTACAAAAGTCAATCAAATTTCACCTGTTGCTTTTCAAGGGGAATATTTAATTGCTACCATTCTTGAACTGTTAATGGCACAGGCCTTAAACCTGGTACAGTTGGTTATTGGGTGACTGGGGTTCAAATTCAGAAAAGGGGGTGGAGCCACACACACTCAATCAGATTTGTTTCATTTCAACGCAGATTATTGATACCAAAGACCGCAAAGCTCACAAACTTGGTCAGTGAGTAATTGTGTGTTAGGGTTAGAAAAAGTAGGCGGAGCCAACACCAGCCAAATACATACACGGGCAACGCCGGGCAATCAGCTAGTAGATACATATAACTAAATAGAATGTAACAATCTGAACTTCTGCATATCTCTCCACGGAACTTTAAACCTCTGTGTTTAACCCTTCCAATGCTGGTGTAGTAAAAAAAAATGCTTTTTGCATATAATATGCTGTAAATAATGTTTTAGAGCAAAGTTGAAATGCAGGGTTATATTCCGCTTTAAGATAAAGATAAATCACCATTACATGTACGTCAGTCAGAGTGATTTTTACCAGCATTTCATCTACTACCGGTATAAGGCCTCCTATAAATAATAATACACAGATACATAACTGCACCTGACAATGTATGTAATGTACTGACTGCCATGAAACGTCTGCCGTGAAATACATTCATGTAAAGGTCAATGAGTGTACACATTGCTGTTTGACCTTTAATTTTGTTTAGCTGATAACCAACCGTATTCCCAGCAACTGAATCATATCATGGCAAACCTCTAAAAAAAAAAAAAAAGCACAATGAATTTCACAAACACATCTAGAAATGTAAGATGAAAAATAAAATAAAAATCTACGATTTTTTTTTTTTAAAAAATCACCTAGAAAACAAATGTGCTTAGTATGTTAAATGTGAGAACAGAAATTGCTTTCTTGCTTAGGGGTTGATTCACTAAACTGTGCTATGGCAAATAGCACACCTTATCAGAGATAACACGCCTTATCAGAGATAACACGCCTTATCAAAGTTAACATGCCTTATCAGAGTAGTATAGCGAAAGCTACAAACCCGCAGGGGCTCAGGTCAGGATGAGTGCCAGTGCCAAATAGCAGGCATAAGTTTGTAGCCAGTGCCAATTAGCAGGCATAAGTTTGTAGTCAGTGCCAATTAGCAGGCATAAGTTTGTAGTCAGTGCCAATTAGCAGGCGTAAGTTTGTAGCCAGTGCCAATTAGCAGGCGTAAGTTTGTAGCCAGTGCCAATTAGCAGGCATAAGTTTGTAGTCAGTGCCAATTAGCAGGCATAAGTTTGTAGCCAGTGCCAATTAGCATGCATAAGTTTGTAGCCAGTGGCAGTGCCAATTAGCAAGCATACGTTTGTAGCCAGTGCCAATTAGCAGGCATAAGTTTGTAGCCAGTGCCAATTAGCAGGCATAAGTTTGTAGCCAGTGCCAATTAGCAGGCATAAGTTTGTAGCCAGTGCCAATTAGCAGGCATAAATTTGTAGTCAGTGCCAATTAGCAGGCATAAGTTTGTAGCCAGTGCCAATTAGCAGGCATAAGTTCGTAGCCAGTGCCAATTAGCAGGCATAAGTTTGTAGTCAGTGCCAATTAGCAGGCATAAGTTTTTAGCCATTGCCAATTAGCAGGCATAAGTTTGTAACATTTCAAAAATAAAGTACAGATCATAAATCAGAGAAAACAATTGGAAGTTGATTCACTAAACCATGCTATGACAAATAGCATGCCTTATCGAAGATAACATGCCTTATCAAAGTTAACACGCCTTATCAGAGTAGTATAGCGAGCGCTACGAATCCACAGGGGCTCAGGTCAGGATGAGTGCCAGTGCCAATTAGCAGGCCAGGCATAAGTTTGTAGCGCTCGCTATGTTACTCTGATAAGGTGTGTAAACTTTGATAAGGCATGCTATTTGTCATAGCACGGTTTAGTGAATCAACTTCCAATTGTTTTCTCTGATTTATGATCTGTACTTTATTTTTGAAATGTTTAAATGTTGTGTATGTAATAAAAGAAGGGAGCGCTCTTCGGTATACAAGTTTCCCTAGTGTATGAGGTTACAGCTGTTGCAGTTCCACAGAATTCCAAAATTACTTTTCACCACTTGAGTACTAGCAGTCTCTGGCCCCTTAAAGGGGAACTTCAGCCTAAACAAACATACTGTCATCAAGTTACATTAGTTATGTTAATTAGAATAGATAGGTAATATTATTTTTTACCCACCCTGTTTTAAAATAACAGGCAAATGTTTGCGATTCATGGGGGCTGACATCTTTGTCATGGGGGCAGCCATCTTTTTGGTTGAAAGGAGGTGACAAGGAGCAGGAGACACAGTTCCAACTGTCCTGTGTCCTGATTACCCCTCCCAGCTGCACACACTAGGCTTCAAATGTCAAATTCAAAAAGTAAAAAAAAAAATTGCACCAAAACAGCAGAAGGAGAACAACAACATCAGAAATTCCATCATGCTTTGCACAGCATCAGGGGAAAAATGCCCGGGCAGTTTTCTTCTGTGCAGCTAAAAATGAGGCTTGTATAAGAGAAACAAAGTTCTGATGCTGTGAAACTGTTAAAGAAACACCAAGCCTTTTCAGTGCTGCTGAGTTGATTTTTAGTCTGGAGGTTCACTTTAACCACTTTGCGTCCCTGGGGTTTTCCCCCTAAAAAACCAGAACAATTTTCTACATTTCACACTCCTCCCATTCATTTGCCAATAACTTTATCACTACTTATCATACATAAATGATCTATACCTTGTTTTTTCCGCCACCAATTAGGCTTTCTTTGGGTGGTACTTTTTACTAAGAATTATATGAATGGAGGGGAGCCGATCCCCGCGCTGGAAGATGCTTAGGTGGGAAATCTTCTTTGTAATTCCCCATGCAGCCCGATCGCAGCATTACAGGGGATCGGGCGTGGGGTGGGGGGATCGGACCCCCGGAAAGGCATCCAGGATTAGAGTAGTTAGAGGGAGGGGGGTTGATGAGCCCAGGTGCGTGCTAGCACGCACGCTGTGCTCATTTAAAGGGCATAACTTATATTCACGTCATGTGGCTTTCAGAAGCCACTTGCAATGACGTGAAAATACTGTAGGTAGGACATGAATTGGTTAAAGAGGAAATGTCGCGAAAATCTAAAAATATAAAACACATACAAATAAGGAGTATGTTTCTTCCTGAGTAAAATGAGCCATAAATTACTTCTCTCCTATGTTGCTGTCACTTACAGTAGGTAGTAGAAATCTGACAGAACTTACAGGTTTTTGGGTAGTCCATCTCTTCATGGGGGATTCTCAGCATGGCCTTTATTCTTTATAAAGACACTCCCTGAAAAAGATTTTTACAAAGATGCTGGCCGGCCTCCCTGCTCACCCTACACTTTTTTTGGCAGCTGGATGGAGCAACTGCCATTCACTAAGTGCATTTTGAAAATAAGGAAATCCCAGTGAACACCCCACAAGGAGGTGGGCTAGTCCAAAACTTGTCAGTTCTGTCAGATTTCTACTACCTACTTTAAAGTGAAACAGTAACCAAGAATTGAACTTCATCCCAATCAGTAGCTGATACCCCCTTTCCCATGAGAAATCTATTCCTTTTCCAAAATGGATCATCAGGGGGCTCTGTATGGCTAATATCGTGGTGAAACCCCTCCCACAGTGTGATGTCAGCGCCTTACAGCACTGATGTACTGACATAACACTGTGGGAGCCTTATTGCATTGTGGGAAATAACAGCTGTTTCCAGCTGCCAAAAAAGCAAGCAGCCTCTCCTTCCATTGACATCACCTGCCAGCAGTAAAAATGTCACCATGTGATAAATGTCAGAATGTAAATCAGGGAGAGGAAAGATTTTACAATGAGCAAACACTGACTAAATCCTTTATACATAATTATTGTAAAAATTAAGCACTTTTTTAATTACACTATTTTCACTGGAGTTCCTCTTTAAGTTAAAGCAACATCGGAGAAAAGTAATGTATGGCTCATTTTACCCTGGAAGAAACATTCTTCTTAACTGTATATGTTTACATGTATAAAAATGTTAAGATTTTCACAACAGAGGTCCTTTAAGGACCAGAGACTGTTGGTACAAAAAGCGGGGCTCATCGGACCCATCGTCTCGCGTTGGCGCCACTTTCCTGTCACTGAGGCCCACTCGCTTTGCTGTCGCTATGACAGCAAAGTTCCGTGAGCTGGTCAAGAGCTGAAAATTTGCAAGCAATATTGCTGCAACGTGATACCGGTAGTCAATAAGAATGTGGCCTAATACAAGGAGACACTTGTGAAATATTTCTACTTACAGCACATTAGTAAATAGCTTAAAAATTGTTTTTCATGTGTGCAACACAACATAACAACATACATGTACTCTATCTATCTATCTATCTATCTATCTATCTATCTATCTATCTATCTATCTATCTTCCTTTTCTCCATCTATTTATCCACCAATCTATGTAACTACCCTTCACCTCTCATATGATAGATAATTGGCTCTTTACTGCACATTATTTTTCATGTCAAGCCCGATAAGCTCTCTAAATTGAGGAATCTCTGCAGATATGAAAAAGACAAATCGACCAGCATTCTGGTGGGGAGGGATAATAACTAATGCCATAGTAACCACCAACAACCAATTGTCAATCTACAGATTTTTTTTTTCTTTTGTTTCATGTGAAAACCGCATAAACCAAACAGAAGCAGTGCTTATCATATTTTTTTATTTTGTTCAGATATTAACAGTATTAAAAGACTTAAAGGAAACCTTAACTCAAAAAAAAACATGAGTTTTACTTACCTGGGGCATCTACCAGCCCCCTGCAGCCATCCTGTGCCCTCGCAGTCACTCATGGCTCCTCCGATCCCCCGCCGCCAGCTAGTTTCGTTTTTGCCGACTGGGAGTCGGCCGGCCACCATGCGTACATTTTTACGCATTCCCGCTGGTGCAGAAAGCTATCGCAGACATTGACAAGTACATTTTTACGCGTTATGGGTGCAATGCGTAAAAATAATAAATAAATGCTTTTATTATCATTGTAGTACTAGAAAAAAATAAAAACTACATAACAGGGGCGTAACTAGAAGTCCCCGGGCCCCCCTGCATCTAAGTGGCAGCAGCGGCGGCGGCGGCGGCTATAATTACCTCATTTCACCACCGGAGGTCGTCGATCTGCAAGGGCTTCACATTACTTCCTGTTTTAAAAGGAAGTAATGTGAAGCCCTTGCAGATCGGAGACCTCTGTGGTAAATGGAGGTAATTATAGCTGCTGCTGCTGCCACTTAGATATATGCAGGAGGGGAGCGCAGAGGGGAGAACCCGAGGTGAGGGGGGGCTGGCTGTCCCCCCTCCCCGATGATGAGCAAAGCTCTACCCTCATGCTGTGACCCCTCCTGCCCCCCCAAAACCCCCATGAGCGGACCCCAGGGGGGGCCCCAGGCCCCCCCCCCCCCCCCCCCCCGCGGAAGCAGGGGATGCTTCCCCTATTGTTACGCCAGTGCTACATAATGCAGAAAAAGTAAACCTTTATGTGAAAATAAAAATTCTTCACTTTACATTGCACCAGCAACAACATTTAAAGAGAGACTGAAGCAAACAAAAATTGCTATTTTTACCTGGTAGTTAGTAGAGGTAAACCCCTGCATCCCGAGCCAAAATTAGGGCTTTAGAATCCCCAAATCCCTGGGGGACAATTCGGCCGGCACTTCCTGAAAGAGGCAGAGCTCAGAGCTGTAGCTCTGCCTCTACTGATGTCAATCGCCGCGGATCTCCACCTCTCCCCACCCATCCCAGTCTTCCTTCACAGAGAGGGGAGGGGAAAGGTTGACATCTGCACTGCGATTGACGTCAGTAGAGGTTGCGTCAGACTTTTTAGAGTTGCGTCAGATTTTAAGAAAAAAAACTGCCATAGTGGCTCTTCAGAGGGGAGGGGGCGGGGAAGAGTCATCTATCTAGTGCTTTACGGCTGAGCAGATGAGTTATTAACCCCGAGACTCCTCAATCCTGGCAGCATTAGGAAAGAGCCTGACATGACAGTCAGGGACGGTGCTTCTATAGAGGCAAAGGGGGCAATTGCACAAGGGTCCCATGAGCCTGTAGGGGCCCTTTAAGCTATGGTGACCCATGAGAGCGGGGATGCTGTGTGTTTACTCTGTATAGGATAGGAAAAGGAAGAGGTGAATAATGGGGACCCCAAAAATCCTTTTTACGGGACATATGAGGGACACCTAATGAAAGTGTGTGATGGGGGTGATGGGGGTATTGGATGGGGCATAGCAGTCGGCTCAGGGGTCCTGGGGGTAATTTGGTTGGAATGGGAGTGTCGGGGGGCCCCAAGTTACTTTTGCTCCAGGGCCCCATTGTATTTGCCTCAGGACCCCATTGTAGATGACAGTCTGTGTTTTTTACACTGAGAGTCAGGGGCATTGCTTGGATCCTAAGAGATCTGGGGCACTTTTGGGCACTCGAGACGGAAAATGGGTGTCAGCATGCATCATAATGTGGGTCTGGTCATGGGTGGAGCCAAATTTACAAGAACATAACGGCAGTCTAAGTAGGTCTGCCCAGCCAAATGTTGGAAAAATGAAAATTCTGCATATCAGATAAATAGGCAGTGCCATTTAAACATAACTAGGCAGAGTTACCTGGCTTCGGTGCTGGCTAGTCTGGCTTTCTGCTGGGCAGGATGGCCTGCTGCCAGTCCCCCATAGCATTCCCTGACCTTTAAGTGGACCCCCCTCCCACGCTCCATGGGGCCCCATTGGACCTCCCATTGAGGCACCACAACTCCCAGCATGCCCTATAGAAGAACAACAGCTCCTTGCATGCCCCCATAAAGGCATCACAGCACCCAGCATGGCACCACAGCACCCTGTATGCCTACATAGAGGCACCACAGCACCCAGCAAACCCCCAATTGATGCACCACAGCTCCCAGCATTGAGGCACCACAGCTGACTCTGCCTGGGGGACATCTGGGACACCCCCAAATAGATCAGGGGCATGTGCCACTGATCTTTGGGGCTAGCAACACCCCGGCTGCGAGTAGTCTTGAACACTCTCTAGAGCAGGGCTGCCCAATAGGTCGATCGCGATCTACCGGTGGATCGCGACCAACTTCTCGGTAGATAGCGGCCGTGACATTAAATGTTGTGGCCGGCAGCTGTAGAGCACGGCCGCTTGGCCGCGGCTCATCACATTTTGCTGCCGGCCGCTGGCCGATAAGGATGCAGGGAGGAGAGAGGCCGCAAGGAGAGAGGGAGAAGAGAGGTGGAGCAGCTGTGACGTCATGGCTGGGGCCTGCCAGAGCACTCCTGGACCCACAGCCGCCGGAGGGCATGTTACTATATATATACCTGGCTAACCTATACTGAAGGCACATATACCTAGCCAACCTATAGGGGGGGGGGGGAAGGGGCACTAAGCGTAGCATTTGAAACGAGTGTGGGCACCCCTGCTCTAGAGAATTCGGTAAGGCATGGATAGGGTTACACAGTTACTTTGTACTGTGCCTTATGCTAACTATTTTTAACATGGCTCATTTGGATTCCGTCCCATGTGATTAGTAAAATCAGTCTAACATGTTGCCAAAGATGGAGAAATTTATGGAAGTAAGGCTGTGACTTAGTTACTATGGCTACCACGTCTTCTGGAGTGTCGCTCTCCTCTCGCAATCAGCCTTTGTCAAGCAGGCTTGTTTTGAGTGGGAATGTGTGTAAATTATGATTAAAGCTAATAACCTTCACACACATATGCCAGTCGTGGCAGCCTGGATCCTGCGATAATGTAGGCTGCATGATAATATACCATTTTCTTAAGTCGTAGTAATTATGGCAGAAACAGACGCCATCAGCTAGAGGAACAGACTTCCTACAAAATGTGCACTTTTCTCCAAGTCCCACATAAATATCAGGATTACAGACTTTACTCTCATTTTCGGTTCATGCTTATTAACACCCGCAAGACTGTATCCGGTGTTCCGAGTCTGAGATTTGTGTGAAGGGAAGTTGCAGGAAGCCGGTAGTGGGAGATGCTGTTATTATTATTATTACTGGTGTGCATTCTTATAGTGCTGGAACAATTTCCGCAGCACTTTACTAAGTTCGCTGAGAACTTCTCATCACTTAGACTAAGTTTATATGGAAGGTTGAGTCATACTGTTCCTGTGCATTTCAACCCTCCACCTCTACCCCTCCCCCGCACCCCACCCCAAGAGCTGGAGATCAACAGACATGCAGGTTTTTAAATGCAGTCTGTGTGAGCTAATGGGGAATAAACAATTATTATTATAAACTATTATTATTACCTTTTTATTGATGCAGCAAAAGCATCTTCTTTAACTCGGTACAGAGTACAAAGCAGATAATGGCTATCATTCATAAAGGACCAGTCGGTAGTGCGGGAAAACACTGTTCTTCTCCGCAACCGGTACTTAAGACTTCAGGGTGGTCTTTCATAAAGAAGTTGCCTGTTGCGATACAAGTGCGGAGGTTTTCTGGAGGAAGCTGGCAGTAGCGTGGCGGAAGACATGCGGAAACATAAAAGCTGCCCGATTCCCTCCGTGCGCTCCTCTGTCTGATGCTGCTTGGGAGGTCTGTCCCATTCATTTGCAAGTAATCCGCCCGCCTATCGCTACTGTCGAGCAAGCGGTATTTTCCTTCTGCATACCGCTTGCTCTAATCTTTATGAATGGACATGTTTTTAACTTTTTCTAGATAAATCTAGAAAAACTCAGCACAAGGCGAAAATGTTTCGCTCTGCACCGGAATGTAAGCTTTTCATGCGGAAAGAGCATTTATGAATGGGGATTTTGCTGAGTGTACAGTAAAGGCAGCGGTATTAAGCATTTCCGCATGCGGAAATGCTTTATGAATGATAGCCAATATTGGAGACCATAGATACATAAATAGTCCACACATGTCAAACATCCAGCACACGAGTCAAACATCCAGCAACACAAGTACAAAAAACAAACTAAGTTTATAGGTGGTACAAAAACAACCAGCAGTTCAAACACATCCATGGGCTTCTTTGTTTCCTCTGTGCCTGTTTGTCCCTCTCTGTGCCCATAGCCGGCCTTTGACCGGAGCGCCCGAAGTGGTCGCTCAGGGCGCCGGCTTCCAAGGGGCACCTATAGCTGGCTACCTACACTGAGGGCACCTACACCTGACTTCCTATACTGGGGGCACCTATACCTGGCTACCTTTACTGAGGACACAAACACTTGGCCACCCATACTGGAGGAATCTACGCCTGGCTACCTATGGGGGGGGGGGACCTTCAACTGACTTCCTATACTGGGGGCACCTATTCTTCGCTACCTATATTGAGGGCACCTACACTTGAGATACTATACTGGGGGCACCTATACCTGGCTAACGACCTATGCTGAGTCTATTGGGGGGGGGGGTGCACTGTGGCTATAATTTGGGGTGCAAATTGTTGGTGCTGTGCTATCATTCTAAATGGAAGGGGGGGGGGGGTAACTATCCCATTGATTGTTTTTATTAGTATCCCTGAAAGGTTCTAACCTTCATTTTTAAGTATATTCAGGATAATTCACCCTTTCCATCCAATCGTGGTTATTAATAGTAATTTTTCTATTATACATATCTAAGCATTTGGGGTGATGTGTCACAAAGTCAAAAAGATTGAAAACCACTGTCCTAGGAGGTAACTCAGTAGAAAAGGTGAATTGCATATGAGCCTCTGTGTGTGCGTTCGTGCATGCATGTGTGCATGTGCACGCGTGAAGAGGATGAAGGGGAGGGGCACAAAATCAGGTTTTGCTTAGTGTTGGGCGAACATCTAGATGTTCGGGTTCGGGCCGAACAGGCCGAACATGGCCGCGATGTTCGGGTGTTCGAGCCGAACTCCGAACATAATGGAAGTCAATGGGGACCCGAACTTTCATGCTTTGTAAAGCCTCCTTACATGCTACATACCCCAAATTTACAGGGTATGTGCACCTTGGGAGTGGGTACAAGAGGAAAAAATGTTTAGCAAAAAGAGCTTATAGTTTTTGAGAAAATCGATTTTAAAGTTTCAAAGGGAAAACTGTCTTTTAAATGCGGGAAATGTCTGTTTTCTTTGCACAGGTAACATGCTTTTTGTCGGCATGCAGTCATAAATGTAATACAGATAAGAGGTTCCAGGAAAAGGGACCGGTAACGCTAACCCAGCAGCAGCACACGTGATGGAACAGGAGGAGGGCGGCGCAGGAGAAGAAGGCCACGCTTTGAGACACAACAACCCAGGCCTTGCATGAGGACAAGAAGCGTGCGGATAGCAATTTGCATTTTGTCGCCATGCAGTCATAAATGTAATACAGATGAGAGGTTCAATAAACAATAAACAGTAATTGGTGTTGTCCAGAATGCGCACAATGCGTGGGTCGCGTTCAATGCAGTCCTAGGCCGAAGAGGTCACAGCCTAGGGTCACAAAAACCTGTTTATTTGGGCAATTTCAATGGTGGCGAGTCTGACGTACATAAATCGCAGCAATGGCCGTTAGCAACGTCTGAATCTCACGAAATGTCTCATGCAGGTAGAAGACATATTGTTAGACTTGGATTCCAAAGATGGGGTCCCTACATCTCTGCAAACCAGAGTTACAGGGCTCCAAATTTGGTAAAATCCCCCATAGGCTTTCATTGGGCCTCCTATTTACAGTTCCAAAATCTCACATCTTTTCAAAGGGCAATTGCTCAGCAGTGGCAAATTTTCTAGCATTGTAGGGACCCTTAGGGGGAACATGACTGGTGAGTTTCGGGCCCCTAGGCCAAAGAGGTCATAGCCTAGGGTCACAAAAACCTGTTTATTTGGGCAATTTCAATGGTAGTTATGCTGACGCACATAAATCTCAGCCATGGCCGTTAGCAACGTCTGAATTTCACGAAATGTCTCATGCAGGTAGAAGACATATTGTTAGACTTGGATTCCAAAGATAGGGTCCCTACATCTCTGCAAACCAGAGTTACAGGGGTCCAAAATTGGTAAAATCCCCCATAGGCTTTCATTGCCTCCCTATTTCACTTTCCAAAATCTCACATCTTTTCAAAGGGCAATTGCTCAGCAGTGGCAAATTTTCTAGCATTGTAGGGACCCTTAGGGGGAACATGACTGGTGAGTTTCGGGCCCCTAGGCCAAAAAGGTCATAGCCTAGGGTCACAAAAACCTGTTTATTTGGGCTATTTCAATGGTAGTGATGCTGACGTACATAAATCTCAGCCATGGCCGTTAGCAACATCTGAATTTCACGAAATGTCTCATGCAGGTAGAAGACATATTGTTAGACTTGGATTCCAAAGATGGGGTCCCTACATCTCTGCAAACCAGAGTTACAGGGGTGCAAAATTGGTAAAATCCCCCATAGGCTTTCATTGCCTCCCTATTTCACTTTCCAAAATCTCACATCTTTTCAAAGGGCAATGGCTCAGCAGTACCAAATTTTCTAGCATTGTAGGGACTCTTAGGGGGATCATGACTGGTGAGTTTTGCCACTGCTGAGCCATTGACCTTTGAAATGGTGTGAGATTTTGGAACGGTAAATAGTAGGCCCAATGAAAGCCTATGGGGGATTTTACCAATTTTGGAGCCCTGTAACTCTGGTTTGCAGAGATGTAGAGACCCCATCTTTGGAATCCAAGTCTAACAATATATCTTCTACCTGCATGAGACATTTCGTGAGATTCAGACGTTGCTAACGGCCATTGCTGCGATTTATGTACGTCAGACTCGCCACCATTGAAATGGCCCAAATAAACAGGTTTTTGTGACCCTAGGCTATGACCTCTTCGGCCTAGGACTGCATTGAACGCGACCCACGCATTGTGCGCATTCTGGACAACACCAATTACTGTTTATTGTTTATTGAACCTCTCATCTGTATTACATTTATGACTGCATGGCGACAAAATGCAAATTGCTATCCGCACGCTTCTTGTCCTCATGCAAGGCCTGGGTTGTTGTGTCTCAAAGCGTGGCCTTCTCCTCCTGCGCCACCCTCCTCCTGTTCCATCACGTGTGCTGCTGCTGGGTTAGCGTTACCGGTCCCTTTTCCTGGAACCTCTTATCTGTATTACATTTATGACTGCATGCCGACAAAAAGCATGTTACCTGTGCAAAGAAAACAGACATTTCCCGCATTTAAAAGACAGTTTTCCCTTTGAAACTTTAAAATCGATTTTCTCTAAAACTATAAGCTCTTTTTGCTAAAAAATTTTCCCTCTTGTACCCACTCCCAAGGTGCACATACCCTGTAAATTTGGGGTATGTAGCATGTAAGGAGGCTTTACAAAGCACAAAAGTTCAGGTCCCCGTTGACTTCCATTATGTTCGGAGTTCGGCTCGAACACCCGAACATCGCGACCATGTTCGGCCCGAACCCGAACATCTAGATGTTCGCCCAACAATACACGTGACCTGTTCGGCCAATCACAGCGCTAGCCGAACGTTCGGGGAACGTTCGGCCATGCGCTCTTAGTTCGGCCATATGGCCGAACAGTTTGGCCGAACACCATCAGATGTTCGGCCGAACTCGAACATCACCCGAACAGGGTGATGTTCTGCAGAACCCGAACAGTGGCGAACACTGTTCGCCCAACACTAGTTTTGCTCCGGGCACTGTGAACCTAAGCCCGGCCCTGTCTGTGCCTGTGTGTCTCCCTCTGTGCCACTGCCTCCCTCTGTGCCTCTCTCCACCCTCTGTGCCTCTCTCCTCCCTCAGAGCTCTGTTCCCTCTGTGCCTCTGTTCCCTCTGTGCCTCTGTCCTTTCTGTGCCTCTTTGTCCATTCTGTGTCTTTCTGTCCCCTGTGTGCCTCTTTGTCCCCTTTGTGGCTCTGTCCCCCCTCTGTCCCCAGCCTTGTAGAGCTCCCCCCGCAGGCAGCAGTGGGGGAGAAGAGCAGTGCAGCACACGCACAGAGGGGCCGCGCATGCGCAGAAGAGCTGACTGGTGTCAGATTACCAGGACAGATACCCTGATGAACTGAGGCACTCAGGAGGACGGCGAGGGATGCATTCATGCTCATAGGGCTGGAGGAAGTCCCGGGTAAGTATAAAATCCTTTTATTTGCCCATCTCAGGTTTACTTTAAATAGACATAACCTGGTGAATATTTGTACTTGTAGTATCAAAGAGTTCTTCTTTATCAGCGATATTACATTTGCCAGGTGACTGTTCCACTTTGCAGTCAAAAGCTGATAAATTGCCGCCGTCTAGACAGTGACATTTTTTTTTAGTACTTTCCTTCCATAATTTTCCTTTGCCCTGTCTCCAATCCGCATAATGTTTCAATTATTTATATTATACTTAATATGGTTTAACCTACCTCCAATCTTCCTTCCCCTCCATCTTAAAGAACGATCCCGCTACCGGGTAAAATGTGCAAATTTATTCCCAGTGCAATTTAAAACATGGTTAACACTGGCTCCTCGTTATGTTCATTAATCACGGGTCCCAACGCACGTTTCAGGAAAAAAAACAAGGCTGTAGAGCAAGGTCATGGCTCTCTCCAAAACTAATGGCTGGCTCAAGTGTGTGTAATCAAACACAATTGGGGAACATTTGATCATAAGGATCACTTGACCTCCTCCTCTGTTCCATCAGCCTGGTTTTTACCAAGCCAAGTCACGTTTCATCAATTCTAAAGAGTAAAGGGAGCAGTCACATGTCATCAGCAGAAGGATCAAGCCACTCTGTTGTGAACCGTGATCCTTTTCCACGGCAGATAAAACTAGTTTAAAGTCATAGTTCAGGTAAAGTTTTATATGATTTAATTAGAACATTATTTTAAATTAGCTATGCTTAAAAGTTTAACAATAACGTTGAGCTCAAATTTTTGCCAAGTCATTTTTGCATCACGAATGCTATTTTTAATTATGAAAAAAAATATTCACAGAAAAAAGATTGGCCCATATGCAATTAACATTTCAGCGCTTTGCAATCCAAATATTGCCAACAATTGGGTGGAAAAAGTTCTGTCAAAACTATTTTGAGTATTTGATTTCTTGCTGGTAGTTTAAAAGCATTTTATTTACAAGTTTAAAAATATCACCTAGCAGAAAACTCGGGAGAAAAAAATTAATTGCCTACGGGCCATTGGGCCATGTACAATTCAATTGGGCCATATACAATGTAAAATACATGTAAACATATACAATTAAGAAGTATGTTTCTTCCAGAGTAAAAGGAGCCATTAATTACTTTTCTCCTATGTTGCTGTTACTTACTGTAGGTAGTAGGTAGTGTTGGGCGAACAGTGTTCGCCACTGTTCGGGTTCTGCAGAACATCACCCTGTTCGGGTGATGTTCGCGTTCGGCCGAACACCTGATGGTGTTCGGCCTTTTAAGTTCGGGTTCGCCCCGAACTACTAAATGGCCGCGGAACAGGGACGAACAGGGCCCCTGTTCGGCCGAACAGGGCCCTGTTCGGCCGAATACTGCCCCCCTATGGGGTCGCAGGCATAAGGGGGGAGCATGCCCCGATCGCGGGGGGTGGGGTCGGAAATTCCCCCCACCCCCTCCGCTAGCGCTCCCCCCTCTGCCCGCTTCCCCATACAAAAGTTTCAGGAAGTACCGGTCCGGTGGTAGTGGGTGGCTGGCAGTGGGCGGCACTGTGAAGTGAGTGACTGAGGAGGAGGAGTCCGGAGAGTGACGCGTTGAGGGAGGCCGGGCAGCGGGCGGTTCAGCAGTAGTACTGTACTACTGCTGAACCGCCCGCTGCCCGGCCTCCCTCAACGCGTCACTCTCCGGACTCCTCCTCCTCAGTCACTCACTTCACAGTGCCGCCCACTGCCAGCCACCCACTACCACCGGACCGGTACTTCCTGAAACTTTTGTATGGGGAAGCGGGCAGAGGGGGGAGCGCTAGCGGAGGGGGTGGGGGGAATTTCCGACCCCCCCCCCCCCGCGATCGGGGCATGCTCCCCCCTTATGCCTGCGACCCCATAGGGCCCCCAAAAGCGGGATGTTCGGGGAGTTCGGGGTTCGGCCCGAACATGCTGAACATTGCGGCCATGTTCGCCGAACTTTCCCGAACCCGAACATCCAGGTGTTCGCCCAACACTAGTAGTAGGTAGTAGGTAGTCTGTCAGAAATCTGACAGAACCGACAGGTTTTGGACTAGCCCATCTCCTGAAGGGGGGTTCACAGGGATTTCTTTATTTTCAAAATGCACTTAGTGAATGGCAGTTTCTCTGTCAAGCTGCCAAAAAAGTGTATGGTGAGTAGGGAGGCTGGTCAGCATCTTTGTATAAATCTTTTTCAGGGGATGTCTTTATAAAGAATAAAGGCCATGCTGAGAATCCCCTATGGAGAGATGGACTAGCCCAAAACCTGTCGGTAATGTCAGATTTCTACTACCTACTGTAAGTGACAGCAACATAGGAGAGAAGTAATTTAAGGCTCATTTTACTCAGGAAGAAATGTACTTCTTATTTGTGTGTGTTTTTAATTTTAAGATTTCTGTGACAGTTCCTCTTTAAAGTAATTTTTTAGCACTCTGCAATTGAAACGGTACCAAAAAGTAAGTGAATAAGTACTGGTAAAATGATTTAGGGCTTGAACCCACTAGCAGCCTTTTCTAAGCACTAGTGATTTGAAAAAGCTCTTGCTAATGCAATGCTATGGGGTATTTTTATAAAATCACATCGCTCTAGTGTTATCACACCCATAACATTTAATTAGCAAGAGCTTTTCAAATCGCAAAGCATTCAGAAAAGTGCTCCTAGTCGGTTTCAAGCCTTGGGCCAGAAACCCACTAGGAGCGATTTTCTGAGCACTTTGTGATTTGAAAAACTCTTGCCAATGTAATGCTATGGGTGTGATCCCATTTGAGCCATGTGATTTTATAAAAATCCCCCATAGCATTGCATTAGCAAGAGCTTTTTCCAATCACTAGCGATTAGAAATCGCTCCTAGTGGGTTTCTGGCCTAAGAGTATTTTCTTACTTGCTGGTGGTTTAAAATGCATTTTATTGACATGCTTAAAAATGTCTCCTAGGAGAAAACTCCTAGAAAAAAGTGAATTGCAGATGGCCCATTGTATTTTCACAATATGGACACTGAAAATGAATACAGGAAACAAACGCAAAAACATACATTTTTGTTCTCAAAAATAAGGGCCATTTTTGAAACGTGCTTTCTAATGTGAATGTAAAAAGGAACTAATTTCCTCTCATGTTAGGACTCCCCTGATCCCATGCAATACTATTCACCCAGGAACCTCATCACTATCAACCAATCAGACAACAAACAACTAGAAATGGGCAGAACGGCTTCCCGGCGAACGGTTCCAGGCGAACTTCGGTGGTTCGCGTTCGCCATGCAAAGGCGAACTTTTGCGGAAGTTCGATTTGCCCCATAATGCTCTATGGAGCAGAACTTTGACCCTCTACATCAAAGTCAGCAGACATATTTTTGCCAATCAGACTGCACTCACGCCTGGTGCCCCACCCCCCCTTATAAAAGGCAAGGTCCTTGTGCCGTTTTACTCACTCGTCTACCTACACTAATTAGTTAAGGGACAACTGCTACACACACTCTGCTTTTTGCTAGGGAGAGTTTAATTAGGCTCTTGTATATTACTCCTACCCTCCTACCTCCTACCGGAGGGTCTCATCTGCCAGGGAATTATAGTATTTCAAATGGCAGCTTACATACCATGGCTGGGAATTGAACCCAGGTCTCACTGTGTGGTGGGCAAGTACCTTAACCGCTGTACCACCAACACTACTAACTGAAGCCAGCCTAGCATGTACCATTTCTGCTCAATCCAAGAGAAAAATTAGACAAGACAAATAACATTTATATCACGCTTTTCTCCTGGCGGACTCAAAGCACCAGAGCTGCAGCCACTAGGGCACACTCTATAGGCAGTAGCAGTGTTAGGAAGACTTGCCTAAGGTCTCCTACTGAATAGGTGCTGGCTTACTGAACAGACAGAGCTGAGATTCAAACCCTGGTCTTCTGTGTCAGAGGCAGAGCCCTTAACCATTACACCATCCAGCCTCTGCTTAAGGATTTGTAGCCAGGCATGGCCTTGCCTTTTGTGTTCAACATTTGTCCAAAGAGAACCCCAGATAGCCAGGTAGATTCATCTCTCTCTCTCTCTCTCTCTCTCTCTCTCTCTCTTGTATTTTTGAGCATAAATTGATTGAGCATAAATGGTACATGCTAGGCTGGCTTCAGCATGTAGTGTTGGCGGTACAGTGCCTGGCTATCTGGGGTTCTCTTTGGACAACTGTTGAACACAAAAGGCAAGGCCATGCCTGGCTACAAATCCTTAATCTCTTGACGACCAGCTAACGCTGATTGGCGTAAACTGGTCGTCTGCGGGTTTCCATGGAGGCCTTTCCATGTCCGTTCATGGAGGCTCTCTCCGTGAACAGCCGGAGAGCCGCCGATCGCGGCTCGCCGGCAAAATGTAAACACGCGGGGAAGACATCCCCGCTGTTTACATCATACGGCGCTGCTGCGCAGCAGCGCCGTAAGGCAGATCGTCGATCCCCGGCCCCTGATTGGCCGGGGATCGCCGGCATATGATAGGCTGAAGCCTATCCTATAATGCACAGGACGGATATCCATCCTGCGCAGCTCAGAGGGGAAGGGAGGGAGAGGGACGGAGTGCCGAAAACGCTGCGGAGGGGGGCTTTGAAGAGCCCCCCTGCAAAGCACAGAGAGCTGGCTGCGATCAGACCCCCCCCCAGCAGAACATCCCCCTAGGGGGGGAAAAAGGGGGTAAGTCTGACCGCCCTGGCATAATCCTGATCTGTGCTGCGGGCTGGAGAGCCTACGCAGCACAGATCAGACAGAAATCCACTGGTCGTCAAGTGGTTAAGCAGTGGCTGGATGGTGTAATGGTTAAGGGCTCTGCCTTTGACACAGAAGACCAGGGTTTGAATCTCGGCTCTGTCTGTTCAGTAAGCCAGCACCTATTCAGTAGGAGACCTTAGGAAAGTCTTCCTAACGCTGCTACTGCCTATAGAGTGTGCCCTAGTGGCTGCAGCTCTGGTGCTTTGAGTCTGCCAGGAGAAAAGCGTGATATAAATGTTATTTGTCTTGTCTAATTTTTCTCTTGGATTGAGCAGAAATGGTACATGCTAGGCTAGCTTCAGTTAGTAGTGTTGGTGGTACAGCGGTTAAGGTACTTGCCCACCACACAGTGAGACCTGGGTTCAATTCCCAACCAATGTGAGTTGGCTTTAATAATCATTCCTACATACCTGGGGCTTCCTCCTTCCCCCTCCGGCCTTATCAGCGCCCTCCTTCACCTCCTGGATCTTCTGTAAGGGCTCCCATTATCTTCACCCAGTCAGGGCCAGTTGGCGCATGCGCAGTTTGGCTGTAGAAGCTCCTCTGTCCCGCTCCTACACCCAGGAGAGAGTACTGTGCAGGCACAGAGAGCTCCTGGTGACGGGGGGCAGCTGGGTGGGCGTGCACAGCTGGGTCATGCATGTACAGTAAGCCCCGCCTGCTAAAGATACCGAGAGCATTTACGGAAGATTCAGGAGGTGGAGGATGTGCAGAGGGAGTGATTAGACCGGAGAGGGCTGGAGGATGCCCCTGGTATGTACAGGGTCTTCTAAAAAAATTAGCATATTGTGATAAAGTTCATTATTTTCTGTAATGTACTCATAAACATTGGACTTTCATATATTTTAGATTCAAATACACACAACTGAAGTAGTTCAAGCCTTTTATTGTTTTAATATTGATGATTTGGGCATACAGCTCATGAAAACCCAAATTTCCTATCTCAAAAAATTAGCATATTTGATCCAACCAATAAAAGAAAAGTGTTTTTAAAACAAAAAAAGTCAACCTTCAAATAATTATGTTCAGTTATGCACTCAATACTTGGTCAGGAATCCTTTTGCAGAAATGACTCCTTCAATGCGGTGTGGCATGGAGGCAATCAGCCTGTGGCACTGCTCAGGTGTTATGGAGGCCCAGGATGCTTCGATAGCGGCCTTAAGCTCATCCAGAGTGTTGGGTCTTGCGTCTTTCAACTTTCTCTTCACAATATCCCACATATTCTCTATGGGGTTCAGGTCAGGAGAGTCGGCAGGCCAATTGAGCACAGTAATACCATGGTCAGTAAACCATTTACCAGTGGTTTTGGCACTGTGAGCAGGTGCCCGGTCGTGCTGAAAAATGAAATCTTCATCTCCATAAAGCTTTTCAGCAGATGGAAGCATGAACCCACTTTTGAACCAGAAACAGCGGCAGAAGCGAGTGACCTGGGCTACATAGAAGCAGCACTGAACTGTTGCTCAGTGGTCCAAAGTACTTTTTTCAGATGAAAGCAACTTTTACATGTAATTCAGAAATCAAGGTGCCAGAGTCTGGAGGAAGACTGGGGAGAGGAAAATGCCAAAATGCCTGAAGTCCAGTGTCAAGTACCCACAGTCAGTGATGGTCTGGGGATGCCATGTCAGCTGCTGGTGTTGGTCCACTGTGTTTTATCAAGGGCATGGTCATTGCTGCTAGCTATCAGGAGATTTTGGAGCACTTCATGCTTCCATCTGCTGAAAAGCTTTATGGAGATGAAGATTTCATTTTTCAGCACGACCTGGCACCTGCTCACTGTGCCAAAACCACTGGTAGATGGTTTACTGACCATGGTATTACTGTGCTCAATTGGCCTGCCAACTCTCCTGACCTGAACCCCATAGAGAATCTGTGGGATATTGTGAAGAGAAAGTTGAGAGACGCAAGACCCAACACTCTGGATGAGCTTAAGGCTGCTATCAAAGCATCCTGGGCCTCCATAACACCTGAGCAGTGCCACAGGCTGATTGCCTCCATGCCACGCCGCATTGAAGGAGTCATTTCTGCAAAAGGATTCCCGACCAAGTATTGAGTGCATAACTGAACATAATTATTTGAAGGTTGACTTTTTTTGTTTTAAAAACACTTTTCTTTTATTGGTTGGATCAAATATGCTAATTTTTTGAGATAGGAAATTTGGGTTTTCATGAGCTGTATGCCCAAATCATCAATATTAAAACAATAAAAGGCTTGAACTACTTCAGTTGTGTGTATTTGAATCTAAAATATATGAAAGTCCAATGTTTATGAGTACATTACAGAAAATAATGAACTTTATCACAATATGCTAATTTTTTGAGAAGACCCTGTATATATTTTTTTTTTTTGGTGTCATCTCAGGTTTCCTTTAGAAATTGCAAAATAAAACAAAGAAAATATATGCTGTCTCATTACATACACTTCCATCTCCTCCCCAGTGATCTGCATCTACTTGCTCTATCCTATAGCTCCCAACTGTCCTTCTTTTGGAGGGACAGTCTCTCTTTGGGAGCCCTGTCCCTCTTTCCTTCTCATTTGTCCCTCTTTCGGGACTTTATCCCTCTTTCTATGTAAATATATATATATTTCTCTACTAAAAATGTGTTTGATTGGCTCTAAAATTTATTCCCATCCTATAAATTGATATATTACTAATTTTAAAATGTTAATATGAAGGAAAATGAACCAGGATAGAAAGGACCAGTGTGGTTTGAATTATAAAACAACATATTTTTCTTACGAAATCTTTATGGTATCTGTGACTAGGGGTGTGGTGGGGGGCATGTTCAGGGGGTGTGGCAGGGGTGTGGCTTAAGTGTCCCTCTTTCTCATCTCAAAAGGTTAGGAGGTATGTCTATCCTAGTCCCCTTTAAGTCACCTGAGCATAGCAGGATGCAGAAACCTGTGAGAGGTCCACTTTTGTAGACCTGCATCCCCGCTACCTACACCTAATTTTGTGACCCCTTTATCACCTAACAGCTACCAGGCTCAACCTGTAAGCCTCTGGAAACCGCAACCCAGGACTCACAACCCTCTTTTTGGCTGCCTAATGCAACCATGAAGAGTAGGCGGCAGGCACTGTTATAGTTACCTGTCCGGACGGCTGGATCGGCTTCTTCTCTTCCTCCTCCTGAGGCAGTGCTGCGCTTCTGACATGTCTCCTGGCTTCCGATCACATGATATGACGTGTTTGTAACCCAGGGGAAGGTGTTAGTGTTGCAGCACTGCCTAGTGGTGGTAGACAGGTGAAAGAGTCTCTCTCATCGCCCTTCTCCCACCACCGGGCGGCGCTGCACCACTGACACCATCCCCTGGGTTATGATCACTTGTCAAATCATTTGATTGGAAGATAGAAGACATGTCAGAAGTGTCTTTATTTCCTTGATCAATACAGGTTTGCTTTAAAGTAAACCTGAACTGGCCAGCGAACAAAAAACATAGGTAGAGGGAAGCCTCTGGGTAGTCCAGACTTCAGGGGCTTCTCATGTTCTCCTCAACCCCATGGTTGCCACATTTGGACCCTCTGAACATATCCAACAAGAGCTTGTTGGATATGTTCTTATGGCTTTGCTCGCTTCGTCAGTGTGAGTACGGCCATGCATGTGCAGCCAGCAAGCCAAAGGCACTCATCCATGAAATGGAGAGTGGCCGCAAACTGTCAGAGGATCCTGGACAGCAGCAGTAGTGTTGAGGAGGATACAGGAAGCCTCTGCACTCAGCAGGAGCGTACCAATAGACCCTGCAAGGGATGTAGCTGCAGGGGGGCCCAGGAGTCGCAGGGTGACCCATGGGGAGAAGTTTTGTTTGCCTGTCCTGAGAGACTGACAACTAAGGGCAGGGAGAGAAAAACTGCTCTATGCACAATTGTTCTTATGACTGCATTTGCTCAGCCACTGATACAAAGTTGTGTACACAAAGATTTGTAGACAGTCCCTATTCAGTGTGCACCTCTGCCCCTCCCCAAGTGTTGTGTACTGTAGTGATGCTAGAGGAGTCTGCAGAGCCAGTTCTGCTCCAATAGAGATGGACAGAGTGAATGTAATAAGCTGAGGCTGGGAGCACACTAGTCTATGAGTTTTCTGTAAGCTTTTTCTGCACACCATGTGTGTCTGTATGTGTGAAAACATGCACATTTCATCACTGTAACAAACGGTGGAGAGTCAGCTGCGGTGAACAGCGCTACCACCGCAGCTGCCTCCAGCTCCTTGCCTAGCAATCTATCCGGACCTCAGGCGTCTAGCACGCCGAGGACGGGTCTGTCAGCCGCACATAGGGTTGCATTGTCGCGTGCGTGTGCGCACAGACAGGACCTTCATGCGGGGAGGAGGCGCGTCAGCTGACCGGCCGGTCGGCTGACGTCAGAGGAGACACTCGCCGCTCCTCATTGGCTGATAGGAGGGGGCGTGCCAGAGGGGTCTCCTCTACTTCATAAACCTAGCTGAATCACTCACAACTTGTCTGCTGTTGCGAATACTCTGTGTTAGCGCTCAGACCCTTAGATAGTTCCGGTGTGCTTTGATCCGGGAGGAAGCCGGGGATTTCACACAAGATAGGAATTGTTTGATAGTCTTAAAGATTATTCATTACTGTGTTATTATTTGTGTATGCCTCTGGCTCGTTCTGACTACTCTTCTGCTCAGTGATTCTGTACCTCTGCCCATCTGATCTTGCTGCCGACTCTGCCTGTTTATACCTTCCTGTCTCTGCCTTCCGATTTTGTACTGCATCTGTCTGTCTGTTGCCAACCCGATCAGTCTGACCACTCTACTCTCACCAGAGGGCCCTTCACTCTGGTGAGGGGCGCTGTACTGATAGTACCCACCAGCTCCTCTGGTGAGGTATTGCTAAACCTATCAGTACTACTGTTGCACCAATCACTATTTGTTGTTACATCAGCTGTCTGATATACCTGTATTATAGGTGATTCTGTAGATCACCATATAATCAGGTATATATCTGCATTATAGGTGATACTGCAGATCACCTAATAATCAGAATTCTGCTCCTTGCTGACACAAATCGTTACAATCACAAAGGATAATGTAATTAATAGAGAAAATGTTCCCAGTGCTTCACTGCTGTCTGTTTTATCTGCATGGGGAAAACCCATTCAAGTGTGCACTAGCCAATTGAATAACATTGGTTCTCAGTTTACCAGTGCAGAAAGCGAGGAAGGGGGGGAGGGGTCCCATCCAAAGTTTCGCAGTGATTTCTAGTTACGCCCCTGGCACTCAGGGCCGGTTCTAGCTACAACAGGGCCCCGGGGCAAAAGTAACATGGGGCCCCCCCTGACAACTACCTTCCTTCCCTCAGTATAGTAGCCAGAGGTGCCCCTAAAGACCTCCCCCCCCCACACACACATAGCGTTACGGAGGCAGGTCTGACAGGCAGATACTCACCTCCTTTGAGTTCCAGGCATTGGAATTCCTGTCTGTCTACTCGGTACTGTTTCTGCTCTGTACTTCCTGCCTCTCACAACAGACATTGGAGCCCAGACAGAGAAGCAGGAAGTACAGAACACCGACACTAAAATGTACCTGCAATACCTGGAGGTGGCGAGTGTGTGCCGATCACCACTGCCTCCATAATGCTGGGGTGGGGAGGGGGCAGGTGAGGGTGAGGGAGATCATTTAGTGGGATGGTGGCAGACACTTGAGGGCCCCTACGAATACCCCCTTTGCCCATATGGTAGTGCTGGACCTGCCTGGACCATCCAGAGGCTTCCCTATACCTGGGTAAGTATATAACTTCCAGACAGTATAGTTTTGGTTTAGGTCATTTCATTGACCTCTGATTGGGGAACCCATTAGGATGACCTACTGACCAAAGAAATTCGGCCATACAGACGAGTCTGTAAGCTCCCCATTGACCTCTTCAAACCGTTGGAGATTTAGTACATCAGGCTCAATGAAAACAAGAGATAACAAGAATATTCCGAGTGTGTAAAATACTAAAGCGTTAGACAGGATTTATTCTTCAGTTCTTTAAAGCGTATTTTATGTTAATATCATTGTGTCTGCCCCGTTCCATCATCTCTCCAAGTCCTTAAAGCTTATCTATTAAAGCCTTGTACACAGAAGCTGCATCACGACCGTGTGAAGTGACTACAAACAAGTGTGGGCTTACGTACATATTTTCATTCTATTACTCTACTTGGCTTGCAGAAATGTAACACCTCTAGAACTCGGGTCTCTGAAGAATAACATCAATAGGATCTTGCACTTGGATAAATCACATCAATACTCGGTATATCATACATCATCGTAGAATGCGGAGGGTGCCTCCCTGGGGTGGTGATGGTGAGGTATACCAGAGATGAGTTGTTCTGCTTCATCTTTTTAGATGGTTTATTAAAAAGGATGAAGCGTGTGGACAGTTTCCAAATTTCTTTGTACATCTTCTTCGATATCCCCGTATGAAATAAATCGAGGATCTTTGGCAAAATGAATAAAGCCTATCTGATTTATTTAGACCTTGATGTATGGTCATTGTGTAATAGCTCTGTTGTTAAAGGAATTCTTAAAGAGGAGCTGTTAGGTATAAGGTCTCAGAGAAAATAAACACATATATCAGTAGCTAAAGATTGGCTGTACTTACATTACATATGCATTTCACTGTCCACGTTTGGATTTCACAGAATTTTTATATAGTATATGCAGAGAATGATGCTCCTGACAGCCCATGGCAGGTTCCATGTTTGTGAAGCCAAATGTGTCGTCATGTCCTGCCTGCTTCCCTATTCACAGAGGAGCTCGTACAGAATAACACAGTGTGCAGTGAATATTAATGAGCCATGTGGCTAGGAACAATAGCGGACTCCTGCAGAGTACTCTTCCCGGAGATTTTTCTGTGCTGTGGCTGGACTGAGTTAGAAGCTGCTGAAACTTGATCCCGTCTTCTCCTTAGCAGCCGAGGGGAGGGCCCCAGAATGCTTTGCAGTATGGAATGCGGCTTGCGTCCTCCTTAGGAGCTTAGCTTTGCTGATAAGCACACATTAAATGTAAGAGAGATTTTTATCTTTAGTAATGTCTTTTTGGCTTCTGTCTAAACTGTTTAACACAGGAGAATAGAGGTTTAAATTAGCTTCTGCAGCCTGACAGTTACTCTTTAAGGCAAATAAAAAAATGAGTTAACTTACCTGGAGCTTCTTGCAGCCCTTTGGAGTCTTCCTGTGCCCATTATGTCGGTCCAACGTTCCCCGCAATGCTAGCTAGCCATGCGCCTCCTCACCAAGTTCTCGGGAGCATTGTGCACATGTGCAGTACGTGGAAAACCCGGCCGCAGGGGCGCAATCAGGGTATGCTCAACTTGGTAGCCGCAGGGGTCACCACTGCTTGCTGGAGGAAGTTGGACCAACGTTGGGGGCACAGGATGACTCCAGGGGACTGCAAGAAGCCCGAGGTAAGGTAATGTTTTTTAAATTTGAATTAAGCCTCCTTTTAAAGCTGTAATGCACATAACCAGGTTTTCTGACTAAGTTTGAAAGTTTAATCAACCCTTGTTGAAGGCGTTTCATAGTGTGGCTGCTCAGATTTAGGCCTGAATTCTGATTATTTGGTTCTGACTAATTATTAGTACATGGTTTGGATGGGGATCTATCTTGAGCAGAATAATATAGAGATCAGAACGATCATAGAATTCTTTCTGACTCAGCTGGCCAGTCATCAGGCACCATACTAGCTCTTGCCATGCCTTTAATTATATGTTTGGTGGACTTTTTGAGGTAAATAAAGCCTTGGATTGGCTGTGACTTAGATAGCAATGAGGTGGCCAAAAAAGTATTTGTTTACCATGAAATCCTACCCATTACCATTAAAGGCCCACCTGTACATAATAAAAGGGGCAGAAAGATGTCATGGGGTGCTAATCAGGTGGTATTGGTGCACAGTGCTCTGCGCACCCCGGAGAAGTCATGTTACAATTTGCAGGGCGTGTAAGAGTAACTTAGGATTCCATCCGGACACCATTATTAATTACATCTCTTTCTGAGTTGCAACAAATTGGAGGGGGCAGGGGCGTAGCAATAGCCATAGTAGACATAGCAACTGCTATGGGGCCCTGGAGCAGAGGGGGTGCAAGTGGTGATTGATGTGTTCACTATTCATTTCCCTGTGTATCTCCACCCTTTGACTTTATCTCCGTGTTAATAGCCTGTTTGCAATGTACATTGAATAGGAATGTACATTGGCCAGTCAACTCATATCCCATAGGGTAGGGGGAGGTGGCATTGCTCACAGGGCCGGGCCGAGGCAGAGGCGAGAGAGGCTCCTGCCTCAGGGAGCAGTGTAGGAGAACAACTCACTTAGCTACCACGAAAACAAGAAAAGGGGGGTCCGCTTCAATGACATACGAAATTTATTAAGGACTTATCCCTGAACAGCAATGAAACACTCAGCTAACATGTTTCGGACCTGGAGTGGTCCTTAAAGAGAACTAAGCAGCTCCTGGCTTCAAATAGCTGCAAGGGCTGCCATTGTTCAGAAGCTCAACACCTGCTGTTTTACAACTAGCATTGTCCAGGCTAGGTGTGAAATTCTTCAACTGTAACTGATGTTTTCTGTTTGAAGTACAATGGGGGTTTGTTTGTGGTCAGTTAAGTCTAATGAGGTGATTTCTTATCTGTGTTCCACAATCTCCTGCTCAGCAACCGCAGGTCCTTTGCGGATGGACAAAGTGGCTATTTTAACCCTTAGATGTAAAAAAATTAGGTAAATTGAAAGGTTTTTTTTTAATAATAAACCACATTTTTAGAATGCATTTTTAATTTGCTATAGAGCTGCCCTGGGTGTTAAAAATGATACTTGGTTCACTTTAATCATAGCACTCCAGGTCCGAAACATGTTTTCTTGTTTACGTGACTTATGGAGTGGTTGCCCAGATCCAGCTCTGTCATCCAAACAAGTGCAGCGGTATACTTGCTTCTATACAGGGGCGTAGCAATAGGGGTTGCAGAGGTAGCGACCGCATCTGGGCCCTTGGGCCAGAGGGGCCCCAAAGGGCACTTCCTCAACTACAGTATTAGCTCTGTATTGGTCCTGTGCTCATAATAATAACTTCTATAGACTCTTTGAATAGTGGTAATCATTAGCAAACGGTTCCCCATCCCCTTCTTGCACCTCTGACACCGTGGTTGCCATTGGCAGGTTTTAGTGCACCATATCAATTGTTATGTATAGAGTGCATGGGGGGCCCCATTGTAAAAGTTGCATCGGGGCCCACAGCTCCTTAGCTACGCCACTGCTTCTATATTTTCACTTAGCTATCATTCCCCTATAGTGTTTGAAGCAGAGAGAAATAGAAAAGGCAGTGACTGCAAGCCAGATAACTAGAGATCAAGGTGTTGGGGGCCCTGGGACGTCTTAGTCTAATACAATCAGCAATCAGCTGGGAAGGATGGAGGGGCACACTTTGGTGTCTCAGCCTTGGGTGCTGGAGGCCCTGATTTACCTCACTGGAGCCTATAGGTGCAGATGTCCTGGCCCCTTAGACTTCCCCCACTAGGAGCCTACAAACCCCTACCAAACGGCAAGTGTGTGCTGGCTGTGCCAGCTGCCCCATCTCCCTTACTTCCCTTGCCCGTCATAGGTAGCTACAGGTGCCCCTTAGTATTAGGTAGCCAGAAGTACCCTCAATATTAAGTAGCTAGAAGTGCTTCTGACTGAAGGGAGATGTTGTAAGTGGCGTGTCGAGAGTAAGTAACCTCTCATTTACACTCTGAACAGGACAATGCATAGGGAAGATGGGAGGGAGGCGCTCGGAAAGGGAAGTGAGATGCCTTTCCATCATCAGGCATCAGGCGTCTTATGGTAAATTAGGCCCTGGTCCCTATAGTCTCTTGCTACGCCTCTGGTCCGAGGGGGAATAGTATTTTACACCACCAAGGATTTCCACAGCAGCAGAGTGAGCCATCATTCAGCCCAACCTGCGCCCAGCTCACCGGCGGTGTACACATACAGTGCTGTGAAAAACGATTTGCCCCCTTCCTGATTTCTTATTCTTTTGCATGTTTGTCACACTTAAATATTTCTGCTCATCAAAAAACGTTAATTATTAGTCAAAGATAACATAATTGAACACAAAATGCAGTTTTAAATGATGGTTTTTATTATTTAGTGAGGAAAAAAAACTCAAAACCTACATGGCCCTGTGTGAAAAAGTGATTGCCCCCCTTGTTAAAAAATAACTTAACTGTGGTTTATCACACCTGACTTCAATTTCTGTAGTCACCCCCAGGCCTGATAACTGCCACACCTGTTTCAATCAAGAAATCACTTAAATAGGAGCTATCTGACACAGAGAAGTAGACCAAAAGCACCTCAAAAGCTAGACATCATGCCAAGATCCAAAGAAATTCAGGAACAAATGAGAACAAAAGTACTGTAATTGAGATCTATCAGTCTGGTAAAGGTTATAAAGCCATTTCTAAAGCTTTGGGACTCCAGCGAACCACAGTGAGAGCCATTATCCACAAATGGCAAAAACATGGAACAGTGATGAACCTTCCCAGGAGTGACTGGCCGACCAAAATTACCCCAAGAGCGCAGAGAAAACTCATTCGAGAGGCCACAAAAGACCCCAGGACAACATCTAAAGAACTGCAGGCCTCACTTGCCTCAATTAAGGTCAGTGTTCACGACTCCACCATAAGAAAGAGACTGGGCAAAAACGGCCTGCATGGCAGATATCCAAGGTGCAAACCACTTTTAAGCAAAAAGAACATTAAGGCTTGTCTCAATTTTGCTAAAAAAAATCTCAATGATTGCCAAGACTTGTGGGAAAATACCTTGAGGACCGCCGAGACAAAAGTTGAACTTTTTGAAAGGTGCGTGTCCCATTACATCTGGTGTAGAAGTAACACAGCATTTCAGGAAAAGAACATCATACCAACAGTAAAATATGGTGGTGTTAGTGTGATGGTCTGGGGTTGTTTTGCTGCTTCAGGACCTGGAAGGCTTGCTGTGATAGATGGAACCATGAATTCTACTGTCTACCAAAAAATCCTGAAGGAGAATGTCCGGCCATCTGTTCGTCAACTCAAGCCGAAGCGATCTTGGGTGCTGCAGCAGGACAATGACCCAAAACACACCAGCAAATCCACCTCTGAATGGCTGAAGAAAAACAAAATGAAGACTTTGGAGTGGCCTAGTCAAAGCCCTGACCTGAATCCTATTGAGATGTTGTGGCATGGCCTTAAAAAGGCAGTTCATGTTAGAAAACCCTCAAATAAAGCTGAATTACAACAATTCTGCAAAGATGAGTGGGCCAAAATTCCTCCAGAGCGCTGTAAAAGACTTGTTGTAAGTTATCGCAAACGCTTGATTGCAGTTATTGCTGCTAAGGGTGGCCCAACCAGTTATTAGGTTCAGGGGGCAATTTCTTTTTCACACAAGGCCATGTAGGTTTTGAGGGTTTTTTTCTCACTAAATAATAAAAACCATAATTTAAAACTGCATTTTATGTTCAATTATGTTATCTTTAACTAATGGTTAACGGTTTTTGATGAGCAGAAACATTTAAGTGTGACAAACATGCAAAAGAATAAGAAATCAGGAAGCGGGCAAATCGTTTTTCACACCACTGTACATACACCATGGGGTGCTGGTGCTGGGAGAAATATTAAAGTGATTGTCAATTTGTCAATAACTGCAGACACCAAACACCTAACATTTCCATCTCATTTGGTTTTGGTGAGATCTTGCTTGGAACCTGCTGACTCCAAAATATTTTGCCTCATTTTCTAATCAGCTCTTGAATTCAATAAAAAAACAAACAAACAACAAAAAACAACATGCAAGTAACACTATTATTTAAACCTTGTCCCCTTACACATTACCCTGCGGCAGATTGTGTTGACAGGGTTATATGCGTAGTAGTACCGCCCCCGCTCCCTGAATTTTGGAGGCATTTCTTTCCAACTTTAGGTCACTAGAGAAGATGGTTTACAGGAGGCAAGTGCTGGGGACGTTGGTGACCTCAGAGCCCTCAATGAGAACTGGGCGGAGTTTAGGGACCGGACCCACACATGCAGGTAGGCTGCAGGAGCGCATGGGTGAGCGCATGCGGCCACACTGCCCCTGTGCCGACTGGCCCCGACTGCCCAAAGTTAACGGGAGGATTGCGAAGGATCCAGAAGGTGGAGGATGGTGGGGAGGGAGTGATCAGGCTAATGGAGGCTGGAGGAAGCCCCAGGTGTGTATGAATTTTTCTTTTCAAGTCATCTCAGGTACGCTTTAAAAGTTAGGTCTATCTTTTCAAGAACAAAGTAAATTGTATTGACTATGATCTTTAAGCCAAGATTATTTTGTGACTGCTGACCTGATTCTGCTCTCTCCTAGGACCCGATGAAGAGGGGAAAAAACAAAGTTTGCCGTCTCTCCACCGTACCACTATAAAAACATAAGGTTAGAATGACAAGTCAACCGAGCAAAGGTAATATGAAAGCAATGCGGAAGCGATGATTCAGTCCTCGGCTTCCTTTGGCCGGACAGACATAATAAGCGGTGGATTCTGTTTGAAATAAAATTCCTTAAGAAGCTCCCTGGGTTTCCGCTGAGCTCTGAAGTGTTTGATCAAATCACAGTCAAAAGTGATGCCAGCGCTCAGGTGTAGAGAGAACTGTCACTGATGGGATAAAGTCAACGCGATGAGGAGAGCGCAGGAGAAGGTGACATTGAAGAGGCAGGTTGTGACTCCGAGCCTTATGTTTGCTTTGCGAATATATAAGTGGGGAGTAACGTGCCTTTTTTAGTGACAGAATTTCAGAGATGAGTTTATACGCCGTGCCTCGTGTCTCCTGGGGGGGCTCCGAACATTCCGGTTTCCAGTTTAGAGTTAAGAGTTCTGTTCTTCTCTGAAACACAAAAAAAAAAACATATTCAAAAAGAAGATTACAATGATGAAACAAATTTTATAACTTCAGTTTTTGTTTGCTTCTGCCATTACCACAGAGAACTTAACTACTTTAGGACAAAGCTAATTGAAATCTACGCCCTGTATTGGTGGTTACCTGGCTGACAGGGTGTGGATTTAGATCAGCCACTGATTTTGCCGTTTCCGTCCCTCCCACCGATCTCCCCGCTGAATCCTGACTTCTCTTGCCACAGCTCACGTGCTCTGCCTGTCTCTATGACGGCAGAGCCCTGTGAGCGGGTCAGGAGGAGTCGATTTCATTGGCTCCTGGCCCTGTCTTTCAATGAAAGCAACTCCCATTGGCTTACATTGCAAGACAGGCTAATGAAAGCGGCTCCTGACCGGCTCACAGGAACTCTGCCGTCATAGAGATGGCAGAGTGGGTGGCCCAGGTTCCTGACGTGCAGGGATGAGCAGAAACTACGCCAGTGCGAATTTACGCATCGTAGTTCGCATCTACGCATCGTAGTTCATAGGCGAAGTTTCAAACCTACGCTTACGAATTTACGCGTAGCGAAGTACCGCTACGCGTAGCTTACGCCCACTATGCGTAGTTAACATGTGTATTGCGTAGTGAACTACGAATGCGTTACTCGCGTCTAATTTTCCGCATGCGATTGTATGCATACAAATTTACGCATTGGAAAATGGAATGTACGCATAGAAGGGTGCATTCCACTACGCATTTGCACTACGCGTAATTGCGTATTTTAACGCGTATTCTACGAAATGCATACGAAGCGAATATTTGTTTTCGAAGCCGTAGTTTGGCGAAGCGTAATTGCGTAAAACTACGCGTATTTCCAGCGTAGCGAAGTTGGCTGACTACGACCATCCCTGCTGACGTGTGGCGGTGATGGTGATTGTGGCGGGTATGTGCGGCGATTCGTCGTTATCTGACAGTATTCTGCCCTTTCTGGTACCAGCAGTCTCTGGTCCTTAAAGAGACTCTGTAACAAAATTTTCAGCCTTATTTCTTTTATCCTATACGTTCCTATACCTGTTCTAATGTGCTATGTCTTACTACAGCCTTTCCTAGTTGCACAGTGGCTGTGTTATCTCTGTTATATAATCTAATCTTCTTTCCTCTGTCGGACTCAGGCACTCAGGCAGGAATGTGCTGCTCTGTTTGTGATAGGTAGAAGCCTCTCCAGTCCCCTTCCAAGCTCTGCATGACTCACACACTGAGCTCCTCTAAGCCTATCACATGCTGTTAGCAGCCATCTCTTTTGTTTGTAAACACTTCCTAAAACTGGCAATTACAAGCCAGGATTGCAGCAGGGAGTGGCAGAAACAGCACAGAGGGGCCCAGTAGAACATAATGAATAGAATGGTATGCTTTTTATTGTAAGAATTTTAGAGTACAGATTCTCTTTAAGGGGGTAGAGACCGCTGGTACTTACAGTAAGTGGTTAAAGAGGAACTCTTAGCAAATTCTTAAAGAGAATTTGAGATGAGGGGGGTAAAAGAATTCATATTTTCCTGAGGCTTCCTCCAGCCTAATGACCACCATTGCCTCATTCACTGCCCTTCCGGGTGCCTCCGTTCGCCTGCTATCGTCCCCGGTAATACACCATTGAGAGGAAGTGAAGATGATCTGTATTGTAGCCAAAAGCATACAATTATGTACAGGCCTGGGTCCCCCTATCTCCCGGACAAAATAATAAAAAATAATGAATAATAAAAAGGGCTTTCCTCTAAAAGAAGGGTCAATGCCAATTTCAAGCAAAATATGTATCATTCATCAGACACTATAAACAACAACACGATTCACAGAGCACAGTTCGCTTCCTCAGATCAAACACAAAACAGTGTCTTTATGCATTAGACAGCAGGTTTGGAGCATCTAAATCTTTTTAGGCGCTCTGAACTTACTGTCTACAGCAGGGGTCCCCAACCACCAGGCCACGGCCCAATACCGACCCGTGGGACATTTTGCAATGGGCCGTGGCTAATCATCTGCCTCTAAATGATTTTTAAATACATTCCTGCTAGCCTTAATTAGCCGCGAGTGCACGTGACTGAAATCACGCAGCGTGCACCCGCAACTATTGGTCGGCCCCTCTCCTCCATGCTGCGTCTTTCAAAGTAGGGCGCCCCCTGGCTTCTGTGAAGAGGCAGAAGCAGGAGAGCGGCTTCCTGTAGCGATGATGTATATCGCTATTACTTACCAGGGGAACTGCTGTGCTGCTTCCTGCCTCTTCACAACAGCCGGGGGGGGGGGGGGGCACGCTACTGTGAAAGATGAAGCATGGAACCCCGGTCCCCAGAGAAAAATTTGGTCTGGATAGCGGTCCCCGGGCCGAAAAAGGTTGTGGACCCCTGGTCTACAGTATAAAGACACTGTTTTGTATTTGATCTGCGGAAACGGACCATGCTCTGTGAAACGCGTTATCGTTTATAGTGTCTGATGAATAATAAATAATTTTGTTTGAAATTGGCATTGCCCCTTCTTTTAGAGGTAAGCCATTTTTATTATTTACTAGCTGATGACCCAGTGTTGCCCGTTGGGTATGTATTTGGCTGGTGTTGGCTCTATCCACTTTTCCTAACCCTAACACACAAAAACTCAATGACCATGTTTGTAAACTTTGGGGTCCTTGGCATCAATAATTTGTATATTCCCATAGAAATCAAACAAATTATTATTATTATTATTTATTGTATTTATAAAGCGCCAACATATAATGCAGCGCTGGTCAATAAATATATACAATGATACAAGGATGACAGACATAACAAGGTTATACAACATAGAGCAAAGTTATACATGCAAATTGTACAAAATACATGATCATGCAATATGGGCTGGTTAGGTAGGCCCAGTAATACAAATACAGGCTGTCATAGGACAGGAGCACATGATCCTGTAGATTACACTAGGGAATGGAGGACCCTGCCGGAGGCTTACAATCTAAAGGGTGGGGTAGAAACACTAGGTGAGGCTGTGAAATATTCAGTAGAGAGTTACTGTGTGGTAGGAGGTGGGTTGCCCATCATAAAAAGGTGGATTTTGAGGGTGTGCTTGAATGTGTTGAAAGAGGGAGCAAGTCTGATGGGTGGTGGAAGGGCATTCCAGAGGGTGGGGGTGGCTCTTGAGAAATCCTGCAGGCGGGCATGGGAGTGGGAGATGCATGGGGTGGTGAGGCGAAGGTCATTGGAGGATCAGAGGGGGCGACCTGGTGTATACCTGTGAACAAGCTCCGAGATGTAGGTAGGGCAGGTTTTGTGCACAGATTTTTACGTCAGGCATAGAATCTTGAAACGTATCCTGAAACGGATAGGGAGCCAGAGCAGGGATTCACAAAGGGGAGATGTGGTTGTGGAGCGGTGCGAAGAATGGATGAGTCTTGCAGCCGCGTTCATCACTGATTGAAGGGGGGCAGTACCTTTCAAGGGGCGGCCAAAAAGGAGGGAGTTACAGTAATCAAGGCGGGAGATGATGAGGGCATGGATGAGCAGTTTGGTCGTGTCCGGGGTTAAGAAGGGGCGGATCTTGGAGATATTACGGAGGTGGAAATTGCAGGCTCTGGTGATGTTTTGGATGTGTGGGATGAAGGAGAGGTCAGAGTCCAAGGAGACACCCAGACAGCGGGCCTGGGAGGTAGGGCGAATGGTTGTGTTGTCGATTGTGAGGTGGAAATCTGGGAGGGGTGCAGCAGCATGGGGTGGAAAGATCAGGAGTGGACTGGCTCAGTTTTGTCTAGGTTAAGCTTCAGGAACCTAGCAGACATCCAGGAGGAAATTGTTGAGAGACACGTGGAGACCTTGTTTATGGTGGTGGATGAGAGATCGGGGGTATGGAGGTAAATCTGAGTGTCATTGGCATAAAGGTGGTATTTGAAGCCCAGGGAGGAGATAAGCTTGCCAATTGAGGAAGTGTATATGAAGAAAAGAAGGGGGCCCAGAACAGAGCCCTGGGGACCTGACTGAGAAGGGGGCAGGGGTTGAGGAGGAGCCATTGAAGGAAGTTGTAAAGGAGCGATTGGATAGGATCCAGGCCAATGCAAGACCATGGATGCCCATGGTCTGTAGTGATTGGAGGAGGAGGGGGTGGTCTACAGTATCAAATGCTGCAGAAAGGTCAAGGAGGAGCAGGATGGAATAACTGCCTTTGGCCCTGGGAAGGGTAAGGTCATTGACCACCTTGTCGAGGGCTGTTTCAGTTGAGTGTGCAGGTCGGAATCCAGACTGTAGGGGGTCAAGTAGGGTGTTGGTGTTGATGTATTGGGTAGAGTTGGGCCGAACCTCCGATTTTAGGTTCGCGAACCTGGTTCGCGAACTTCCGCGGAAGGTTCGGTTCGCGTTAAAGTTCGCGAACCGCAATAGACTTCAATGGGGATGCGAACTTTGAAAAAAAAAATAATTATGCTGGCCACAAAAGTGATGGAAAAGATGTTTCAAGGGGTCTAACACCTGGAGGGGGGCATGGCGGAGTGGGATACATGCCAAAAGTCCCGGGGAAAAATTTGGATTTGACGCAAAGCAGCGTTTTAAGGGCAGAAATCACATTGAATGCTAAATGACAGGCCTAAAGTGCTTTCAAACATCTTGCATGTGTATACATCAATCAGGTAGTGTAATTAAGGTACTGCTTCACACTGGCACACCAAACTCACCGTGTAACGCACCGCAAACAGCTGTTTGTGTAGTGATGGCCGTGCTGGACTGGTGCGCACCATGGCGAGAGTGCAGGTTTTGGTGGCTTTACAGCCCATATGGTCGCCTGGCTGATGTAGCTGAATGACAGAACAGTGACTGTCCAGCTGATCAAATTTGGTCTGACCACAATGAGGCAACGACCTTATTATCGTGGGTGTGCCCCCCGAGACACTCATCTAGGCGCCGGTCATTGCTTCATTGTGATACGCAAGCCCCTTCACCACGGCAAGGTAATGGTCACGAAGGGGAATGGGCGCATGTACATGCCTTTTCTTTTGTTGTTGCAGCTGCCCGCAGTGCAGCCAGAAAAATTAGGCAGTCATGTACACGCACCAGAAAAATTATTACAGCGGCCGCTGCTAGCAGCGGCCTGAAAAATTCAGCAATCCGCCTGGAGTCCCGGACCCTGTTGGTGGTGGCGGAGAAGGTAGTCAAGCGGCCTGCAGGCAGACATGCTGTGTGGAGGGACTGGGAGCGACTTAGTCTTCTTGGGGCAGGCCAGGCAGCCAGTCACACGGCGTGCAGGCAGAGATGCTGTGTGTGCGGGGACTGACTTAGTCTTGGGGCGGGCAGCAGCCCTCCGGGATCCATGCCTCATTCATTTTGATAAAGGTGAGGTACTTAACACTTTTGTGACTTAGGCGACTTCTCTTCTCTGTGACAATGCCTCCAGCTGCGCTGAAGGTCCTTTCTGACAGGACGCTTGCGGCAGGGCAGGAGAGAAGTTGGATGGCAAATTGGGACAGCTCTGGCCACAGGTCAAGCCTGCGCACCCAGTAGTTCAAAGGTTCCTCATCGCTGTTCACAGCAGTGTCTACATCCATACTTAAGGCCAGGTAGTCGGCTACCTGCCGTTCCAGGCGTTGGTGGAGGGTGGATCCGGAAGGGCTACGGCGAGGCGTTGGACTAAAGAACGTCCGCATGTCCGACATCACCATGAGATCGCTGGAGCGTCCTGTCTTTGACTGCGTGGACACGGGAGGAGGATTAGTGGCAGTGGTACCTTGCTGGTGTTGTGCCGTCACATCACCCTTAAAGGCATTGTAAAGCATAGTTGACAGCTGGTTCTGCATGTGCTGCATCCTTTCCACCTTCCGGTGAGTTGGTAACAGGTCCGCCACTTTGTGCCTGTACCGAGGGTCTAGTAGTGTGGCCACCCAGTACAGCTCATTCCCCTTGAGGTTTTTTATACGGGGGTCCCTCAACAGGCAGGACAGCATAAAAGACGACATCTGCACAAAGTCGGATCCAGTACCCTCCATCTCCTCTTGCTCTTCCTCAGTGACGTCAGGTAAGTTAACCTCCTCCCCCCAGCCGCGAACAATACCACGGGAAGGTTGAGCAGCACAAGCCCCTTGCGATGCCTGCTGAGGTTGTTCTCCTGCCGCTGTCCCCTCCTCCTCCTCCTCCCCCAAAGAAACACCTTGCTCATCATCCTCTGAGTCTGACTCGTCTTCTGCACACGACTTCTCTTCTTCCTCCTCCTCCCCCCTCTGTGCTGCCGCAGGTGTTGAGGAAACAGCTGGGTCTGATGAAAATTGGTCCCATGCCTGTTCCTGCCGTAACGGTTCCTGGTCACGCTCATTCACAGCTTTATCCGCCACTCTACGCACAGCACGCTCCAAGAAGTAAGCGTAGGGAATTAAGTCGCTGATGGTGCCCTCACTGCGGCTCACCAGGTTGGACACCTCCTCAAACGGCCGCATGAGCCTGCATGCATTTTCCATCAGTGTCCAGTTGTCGGGCCAGAACATCCCCATCTTCCCAGACTGTTTCATTCTACTGTAGTTGTAGAGGTAGTGGGTCACGGCTTTCTTCTGTTCTAGCAGGCGGGAGAACATGAGCAGGGTCGAGTTCCAGCGAGTCGGGCTATCGCAAATGAGGCGTCTCACCGGCATGTTGTTTTTGCGCTGAATTTCCGCAAAGCGTGCCATGGCTGTGTAAGACCGCCTCAAATGCCCACAGAACTTCCTGGCCTGCTTCAGGACATTCGCTAAGCCAGGGTACTTTGCCACAAATCTTTGAACCACTAGATTCATGACATGTGCCATGCAGGGTATGTGTGTCAGCTTCCCCATATGCAAAGCGGCAAGCAGATTGCTGCCATTGTCGCACACCACGTTGCCTATCTCCAGGTGGTGCGGGGTCAGCCACTCATCCACCTGTTTCTTAAGAGCAGCCAGGAGAGCTGCTCCAGTGTGACTCTCCGCTTTGAGACAAGACATGTCTAAGATGGCGTGACACCGTCTTACCTGGCATGCAGCATAGGCCCTGCGGAGCTGGGGCTGTGTAGCTGGAGAGGAGAACTGCCACTCAGCCAAGGAGGAGGAGGACAGCGAAGAGCATGTAGCAGGAGGAGAGGAGGTGGCAGGAGGCCTGCCTGCAAGCCGTGGAGGTGTCACAATTTGGTCCGCTGCGCCCTGCTTGCCATCGTTCACCACCAGGTTCACCCAATGGGCTGTGTAGGTAATGTAGCGGCCCTGCCCGTGCTTGGCAGACCAGGCATCCGTGGTCAGGTGTACCCTTGACCCAACGCTCTTCGCAAGAGATGACACCACTTGCCTCTCAACTTCACGGTGCAGTTGGGGTATGGCCTTTCTCGAAAAATAAGTGCGGCCTGGCATCTTCCACTGCGGTGTTCCGATGGCCACAAATTTACGGAAGGCCTCAGAGTCCACCAGCCGGTATGGTAACAGCTGCCGAGCTAACAGTTCCGCCACGCCAGCTGTCAGACGCCGGGCAAGGGGGTGACTGGCCGAAATTGGCTTCTTCCGCTCAAACATTTCCTTAACGGACACCTGACTGCTGCTGTGGGCAGAGGAGCAGGAACCGCTCAAGGGCAGAGGCGGAGTGGAGGAGGGTGCCTGTGAAGGTGGAAGGGAGAAAGCGGCAGAAGCAGATAATGCACCTGATGGAGGAGGAAGAGGAGAACGAGGGTGGCTTTGCTTTTGTGTGCTGCTGCTGCTTTTGCTCAGGTGGCCATCCCATTGCTGTTTGTGCCTTTTCTCCAGGTGCCTTCGTAAGGCACTTGTCCCTACGTGAGTGTTGGCCTTTCCACGGCTCAATTTTTGTTGGCAGAGCGAACAGATGGCTTTGGTCCGATCTGAGGCACACACATTAAAAAATTTCCACACCGCTGAGCCACCCTGGGATGTGGGCACTATGGGGACCTCAGCAGCTGATGCTGAAGGGCAAGTTGGCTGGCTGTACATAGGTGGCGATACATGGTGCCGGACTCTGCTACCAGCTGTTTCTGATGAAGAGCTGCCCCAGCTTCTTTCAGCAACTTCTCTCCTCCTACTACTCTCTGACTCCCCCTCTGAACTGTCCCCCTCTTCATCTCCTCTATTGGGAACATACAGAGGATCCCTATCATCGTCATCATCGTAATCATCCTGCCCAGCTTCGCTTGCCTCAGACAAATCCAAACATGCACCATCAGTAGGTCCTTCATCCTCCTTACACGTTACATCCATAGTGTTGCCGGGTAACTCAAATATATGAGCTGGTGAAAATTCATCTGGCTGTAACAACAATGGCTGTGCATCAGTGATTTCAACACTAAATAATTCTTGCGAAGTGTCAAATGCAGCGGAAGTGGTGCTAGTAGTAGCGCTGGTGGCTGAGCAAGATGAGGTGTTCTGTGTCGCTAAATACTCAACCACGTCCTGACAATCTTGGGAGGTGATGGGACGTGCCTTCTTCCGAGCACTGTACTGTGGGCCAGGTCCACACGAAATTACATTTACACGACCTCCCGCAGATCTGCCGGGTGGCCTTCCTCTGGCTCTGGCACTACCTCTTCCTCTACCTGTTTTGTCCATATCGGGTATGCACGGAGTGGTATATCACACTGCGTGCACTCACGTAGGTAGGTGGGTTCACTTAACTGCACAGGTATGCGCACTGATGCGGTGGGTTCACTGAACAGAACAGGTATACAGTGGCGGGTTCACAGAACAGGTATGCAGTGGCAGGTTCACTGAACACAACAGGTATGCAGTGGCAGGTTCACTGAACACAACAGGTATGCAGTGGCGGGTTCACTGAACAGGTATACAGTGGCGGGTTCACTGAACAGAACAGGTATGCAGTGGCGGGTTCACTAAACAGAACAGGTATACAGTGGCGGGTTCACTAAACAGAACAGGTATACAGTGGCGGGTTCACAGAACAGGTATGCAGTGGCAGGTTCACTGAACACAACGGGTATGCAGTGGCGGGTTCACTGAACAGGTATACAGTGGCGGGTCCACTGAACAGAACAGGTATGCAGTGGCGGGTTCACTAAACAGAACAGGTATACAGTGGCGGGTTCACAGAACAGGTATGCAGTGGCAGGTTCACTGAACACAACAGGTATGCAGTGGCGGGTTCACTGAACAGGTATACAGTGGCGGGTCCACTGAACAGAACAGGTATGCAGTGGCGGGTTCACTGAACAGGTATACAGTGGCGGGTCCACTGAACAGAACAGGTATGCAGTGGCGGGTTCACTGGACAGGTATACAGTGGCGGGTCCACTGAACAGAACAGGTATGCAGTGGCGGGTTCACTAAACAGAACAGGTATACAGTGGCGGGTTCACTAAACAGAACAGGTATACAGTGGCGGGTTTACTAAACAGAACAGGTATACAGTGGCGGGTTCACAGAACAGGTATGCAGTGGTGGGTTCACAGCACAGGTATGCAGTGGTGGGTTCAATGAACAGGTATACAGTGGCGGGTCCACTGAACAGAACAGGTATGCAGTGGCAGGTTCACTGAACAGGTATGCAGTGGTGGGTTCACAGCACAGGTATGCAGTGGTGGGTTCACAGAACAGGTATGCAGTGGCAGGTTCACTGAACACAACAGGTATGCAGTGGCAGGTTCACTGAACACAACAGGTATGCAGTGGCGGGTTCACTGAACAGGTATACAGTGGCGGGTTCACTGAACAGAACAGGTATGCAGTGGCGGGTTCACTAAACAGAACAGGTATACAGTGGCGGGTTCACTAAACAGAACAGGTATACAGTGGCGGGTTCACAGAACAGGTATGCAGTGGCAGGTTCACTGAACACAACGGGTATGCAGTGGCGGGTTCACTGAACAGGTATACAGTGGCGGGTCCACTGAACAGAACAGGTATGCAGTGGCGGGTTCACAGAACAGGTATGCAGTGGCAGGTTCACTGAACACAACAGGTATGCAGTGGCAGGTTCACTGAACACAACAGGTATGCAGTGGCGGGTTCACTGAACAGGTATACAGTGGCGGGTTCACTGAACAGAACAGGTATGCAGTGGCGGGTTCACTAAACAGAACAGGTATACAGTGGCGGGTTCACTAAACAGAACAGGTATACAGTGGCGGGTTCACAGAACAGGTATGCAGTGGCAGGTTCACTGAACACAACGGGTATGCAGTGGCGGGTTCACTGAACAGGTATACAGTGGCGGGTCCACTGAACAGAACAGGTATGCAGTGGCGGGTTCACTAAACAGAACAGGTATACAGTGGCGGGTTCACAGAACAGGTATGCAGTGGCAGGTTCACTGAACACAACAGGTATGCAGTGGCGGGTTCACTGAACAGGTATACAGTGGCGGGTCCACTGAACAGAACAGGTATGCAGTGGCGGGTTCACTGAACAGGTATACAGTGGCGGGTCCACTGAACAGAACAGGTATGCAGTGGCGGGTTCACTGGACAGGTATACAGTGGCGGGTCCACTGAACAGAACAGGTATGCAGTGGCGGGTTCACTAAACAGAACAGGTATACAGTGGCGGGTTCACTAAACAGAACAGGTATACAGTGGCGGGTTTACTAAACAGAACAGGTATACAGTGGCGGGTTCACAGAACAGGTATGCAGTGGTGGGTTCACAGCACAGGTATGCAGTGGTGGGTTCAATGAACAGGTATACAGTGGCGGGTCCACTGAACAGAACAGGTATGCAGTGGCAGGTTCACTGAACAGGTATGCAGTGGTGGGTTCACAGCACAGGTATGCAGTGGTGGGTTCACAGAACAGGTATGCAGTGGTGGGTTCACAGCACAGGTGTGCAGTGGTGGGTTCAATGAACAGGTATACAGTGGCGGGTCCACTGAACAGAACAGGTATGCAGTGGCAGGTTCACTGAACAGGTATGCAGTGGTGGGTTCACAGCACAGGTATGCAGTGGTGGGTTCACTGAACAGGTATGCAGTGGTGGGTTCACAGCACAGGTATGCAGTGGTGGGTTCACAGCACAGGTATGCAGTGGTGGGTTCACAGAACAGGTATGCAGCCAGACAGGAACAAGTTAAGCCTAACTAATCTTTCCCTGAGAGACAGTCTGCAGCAGCTCGCCCTACTCTCACTAACGCAGGCAGCACACGAGTGACCGTAATGGCCGCCACTGCCTGCCTTATATAAGGGGGGGTGGGGCTCCAGGGGCTAGTGTAGCCTAATTGGCTACACTGGGCCTGCTGACTGTGATGTAGAGGGTCAAAGTTGACCCTCCATGTGCATTATGGGGCGAACCAAACTTCCGCAAAGGTTCGCCTGCGGGACGCGAACGCGAACCACTGAAGTTCGCATGGAACCGTTCGCAGGCGAACCGTTTGGCCCAACTCTAGTATTGGGTAATGCATTGGGGAACCAGGCATTCAAGGAGTTTAGAGGCATACGTAGGGAGGGAGATTGGGCGGTAGTTTGAGGGTAGGGATGGGTCGAGTGACAGTTTTTTTCAGCAGGGGAAGTACAATGGCCTGTTTGAAACCTTTGGGGAAGTTGCCTGTGCAAAGGGAGAGATTGAACAAGGAGGTGAGGACTGGGGCCAGCTCAGGGAAGTGGGGGCGAAGGGTGTTTGCAGGTACAGGATCGCAGGGGGAGGAGGTGTGGGGGGGGGGGTAACTGCTAGCAGCAGGCTGACTTCATCAATGGTGGCAGGAGCAGAGAAGGTAATGGGTGGATGAGACAGGGGAGCAGCTGGGAGGGAAGGCAAGGGGGCAACCTGAGAGGCATTGGGAAGGGAGGGATGGAGGAGGGAAATGTCATTGCGTATTGTTTCAATTTTAGTGGTGAAGTGGTTGGCAAAGTCGTTGGCTGAGAAAGAGGAGCTGGGAGGGGGAGGAGTGGGTTTGAGGAGGGAATTAAAGGTAGCAAAAAGCCGTCGATGGTTGGAAGCTTGGGTTCCAATCAGTGCTGCAAACTGCAAAGTACCTTTGTTTAGCCTCAGAGAGGGCAGTGTGGAAGAGTAACAGTTTGGTCTTGTAATCTAGGAAGTCAGAATTGAGACGTGATTTCCTCCATTTCCGTTTGGCTGCAAACAAATGAGATAGGCTGTTTGTGGCTCCACCCGTCTCCAGAATTTGAGTCGATTACCAACTGTAGCAGGTTTGAGACATCTGCTATAAACAGTGAAAAAATGGCAGCAATTTAAATATTCCCCTTGAAAATCAACAAATGCATTTTGATTGGCTATTATTGGCTCCACCCACTTCCCTGAATATTAATCAGTCACCCAGTGATCATCTGGCCAAAGTTTGATAACCTTGCCATTAACAGTGTAAGAATGGCTGCAGTTTTAAATTTCCCAGTAAAATTTGTTTTTGGCTCCGCCCACTTTTTTGTAACCTTGACACACAGTCACTCAATGACCAATTTTGTGAGCTTTGGGGTCCTTGACATCAATAATTTGTATTTTCCCAGTGAAATAAAACAAATCTGATTGGCTGTGGCTCCGCTTCCTTTTCTGACTTTGAACCTCAGTGACGCAATGACCAACTGTACCAGGTTTGAGGCTTGTGCCATTAACAGTGCAAAAATGGCAGCAATTTCAATATTCCCCTTCAAAAACAACATGTGAATTTTGTTTAGATTTTTTAGGCTCAACCCACTTTTCTGAATATTATTCCCAGTCACCCAGTAACCGACTGCGCAAATTTTGAGAACCCAGCCATTAACAGTGAAGAAGGTCTACAGTTTACATTTTTCCTTCGAAATCTGTTTTTGACTCCACCCAATTTTTGTAATCTTGACACACAATGACCAAGTTTTGAGCTTTCAGGTTCCTGGCATCAAAATGGTGTAAATTGAAGCATTTTATCCAGCAAAGAAATCTGATTGGCTGTTTGTGGTTCTGCCCCTTTAGTGAATGTGAACCCCAGTCACTTAATGACCGACTCTAGCAGGTTTGAGGCCTTTGCCAATAACAGTGTAAGAATGGCAGTCATTTCTATTTCCCCCTTGAAAATCAAAAGGTGAATTTTGATTGGCTGTTGTAGGCTCCACCCACTTTTCTGAATATTAATCCCAGTCATCTCGTGACCAACTGTGTCAAGTTTGAGAACCCTGCCAATAACAGAATGGCTGAAATCAATCTAACAAACCTGATTGGCTGTTTATAGCTCCACCCCCTTTAGTGAATTTGGACCCCAGTCACCCAAGGACTGTAGCAGGTTTAAGGCTTCTGCCATTAACAGTGTAAAAATGGTAGCAATGTAAATATTCCCCTTGAAAATCAATAGATGAATTTTGATTGGCTGTTGTAGGCTCCAACCACATTTCTGAATATCAATCCCAGTCACCCAGTGACCAACTGTGTCATTTTCCTATGTAAAAAGTTAGTTGTTTTTGGCTCCACTCACTATTTCTAACCTTGACATACAGTCACTCAACGACCAAGTTTATGAGCTTTGGGGTCCTTGGCATCAATACGTTGCAATTTTCCACTGCAATTAAACAAATCTGATTGGCTGGTTGTGGCCCGCCCCTTTTCAGAGTTTGAACCCCAGTCTCCCAGTGACTGACTGTACCAGATTTGAGGCCTCTGCCATTAAGAGTGTATGAAGGACAGCAATGTAAATAATCCCCTTGAAAATCAATCAATTCCAGTCACCCAGTGACCAACTGTGCCAAGTTTGAGAACACTGCCATTAACAGTGTAAGAATGGTTGCAGTTTATATTGTCCCATGTAAAAAATGTAGTTGTTGGCACCACCCACTTTTTCTAAACTTGACATGCAGTCACTCAATGACCAAGTTTATGAGCTTTGGGGCCTTGGTATCAATAATTTGTATATACCCATTTAAATTAAACAAATCTGATTGGCTGTTTGTGGATCCGCCCCTTTCTGAATTTTAACCCTAGTTACCCAGTGACCAACTGTACCAGGTTTGAGCCACCTGCTGTTAACAGTATAAGAATGGCAGCAATTTAAATATTCACCTTGAAAACCAACAGGTGAATTTTGATTGGTTGTTGTAGGCTCCACCCATTTTCCTGAATATTAATTCCAGTCACCCAGTGACCAACTGTGCAAAGTTTAACAACCCTGCCATTAACAGTGTAAGCATGGCTGCAGTTTATATTTTCCCAGTGAAATTTGTTTTTGGCTCCACCCACTTTTGTAATCTTGACACACAGTCACTCAATGACCAACGTTGTGAGCTTTTAGGTTCCTGGGATCAAAATGTGTAAATGGAAGCAGTTTATCCACCAAGTAAATCTGATTGGCTGTTTGTAGACCCCGCCCCTTTAGTGAATTTGGTCCCCAGTCACCAAATGACCGACTGTAGCAAGTTTGAAGCCTCTGCCATTAACAGTGTGAGAATGGCATCAGTGAATCTTAATCTCATTCACCCAGTAACCAAGTGTGCCAAGTTTGAGAACACTCCGATTAACAGTCTAAGAATGGCTGCAGTTTACATTTTACCATTAAAAATAAATGGCTGGAATTTGATTGGCTGTTTTATGCTCCACCCACTTTTCATTGATTTGTAACCTCGGTCACCAAGTGACCAACTGTGCCAAGTGTTGGGACTCTGGCTTGATTACTGTGAGAATGGCAGCCTTTTCTATTTTTTCCATGGACATGAATGGGTGAAATCTGATTTGCTGTTTGTAGCTCCGCCCAGGTGTGCAGGGGGGCCGCAAGATCCCCAGAACATATTATCCCAGCCCAGGTAGTAAGGGATCTGTATACCAAGTTTCGTTCAAAACAGTCAAGCCGTTTTCGCGTGATCGCGGCACATACACACACACACATCCGATTTTATATATATATATTTTTTTATTAGTCTTAGTCACATAATATAAATATACCTGTCATCCACTACCACCTATTTTTGGGGCGCCTTCTCCCTCCCAGTTAAAACTCCTAGAAGTTTCAAAACAGTAATATTTTTTTCCCCCACTGCAAAATTAATTTCAATCAAAAGTTAATCCCACGCTAATGATCACAGTCATCCAACAGGAAGGCAGGTCGCTCCATCTATGCTCGGGTTTAGGTTCCTTTAACTCTCGTCAATACGCTCTGGCACAAAATCACACTTTAAATAGTAGTGGAGAGTTGGCTAATTGAACACTCCAAATGGCAATTAGCGATAAATGCCGGCCTTCCATTGTGGAGTACAGACAGAATATCGCTGAGGGCCCGCATAATCAGACATATGTCACTTATTGCCATCCATAATCAAACACAGCGCCATTTGCACATAATGAGTCTAATCAGGCCGCTGTATTGTCAGTGAGAAGAATATTATGATAACAGCTCAATCATCTCTCAGGGATATCTGATGAGGTGTGATTAGGCCCAGCCAGTCAGATGACTTATTTTTTTATAATACTTGTACAAATGTCACTTTTTTATGTATTTAAATAGATTGGATGGCTATATTAGACATTTGTCCACTTATACAACATAATGTAAGAAAGTCCTTTCATATTAATCTATAATCAAAAAAGAAATAAGATGAAATAGGGCCCAAAGCAATGTTGTAGCTCTATCTCTCCATTGTAGTCTTTCTGGTAAGCTGCAGTAGGAGGAGACAGGACAACAAAAATGGCCGCCCCTTGACACCCACTAGGCCTCGGGTTGCTGCGTAGGTTGCCTTGTGGATCGTCCTAACTCTGTCTTTAATCTTTGCAGTACCAATTCACTTTGGTATATTAATTCCAATAGGCATCGGGATGGTGGCAGCACCAGGACCGCGTGACGCCGAAAGGCATCAAGTCCTGAGGCGGAGTTTTGAAGGGGATCACGCACACCGATGCGCACGCATCCCTGCTTGAGTGACGTTCCACTCCGCCATCAGTCTACTAGTGGCAGTCGCCACTAGGAGACTGTTACACGGCGAAAATGCCGTCTATTTACATTGTACAGCACTGCGATCTAAAGCAGTGCTGTACTGGGGACAGCCATGTCACTCGGCTGTCCCCTGTAGAGGCTCCGATCATGATCCACTCTCATAGGCTGATGCCTATGAGTAGGGATTGCCCTGATTGGCTGGTGGGGGGAGGGATGGAGGGGATTAGTAAAAATAAATACAAAAATAGTAACATTTATATAAAAAAATACAAATAAATTAAAAAAATAATCAAACATTACACAAGCGATCAGAGCCCACCAACAGGAATCTCTGCTGGTGGGCAGAAAAGGGGGGGGGGAATTATTTGTGTGGTCGGTTGTATGGCTCTGCAGCGAGCTTTTAAAGTTGCAAAGCACTCATTTCTAAAAAATAGCCTGGTTACTAGGGTGGTGTAATCCTGTTGTCCTGAAGTGGTTAAAGTGTACCTTAAATGGAGCAAAAGGAAAAATGTATACATATCTGGGGCTTCCTGCAGCCTCCAGCCCCCTCCAGGCTGATCACTCTCTTGTTGTCCTCCGCTGCCGCCTGGATCCTCCGCAATTGGCTCTATAAAATCCTCCAGTCGGTTCCAGTCAGTGCCGACGCAGTCTGGCCACACACTTTCCCTTTGCGCTTCTGTGGCTGGGAGCATTTTGCGCCAGGGGCTATTGCAAAGCCGGGCTGCACATGCACAATACTTCCTGGACCAGAGAACTTATTCAGAATCAGCACTGAGGACTACGTGTTTTACAGCCTAAAGATGCTTCATCAGAACTCCTAGGAGTGTGTAAGGGGCCAAAAAAAAGACCAAAAAGCCTCCTTTTTAAATTGCTATGCAAAGCAGAGGTTAGCCTTCTTAAAACATAAGGTATTTGTGATTAATCAGGTTGGAGTGAGCATATGATGTCTCCCACAATGCAACTCTGCTGAATATGCGAATCATCTCTTTCATCACAATACTCCCTGGACCAGAGAACTTATTCAGCACTAAGGACTACGCGTTTTACAGCCTAAAGATGCTTCATTGGGTCACTAACGTGCCAAAAACTGCAAAAGTGGAGCCTGTGGTGACTTTGCTGGTTGTTTAACTGGTAACACAGCTAACGTAGGCCACATCTGAATGCCGTATTTAGCATTGTTTGTCTCCTGCTTGGAGTTTTGCATGCAATGTATACCTCCTCAGTAGGTTGATCTATGGAACACTCCATGCCTTCTTCAGGAGCGTGACAAGTGGCAGCGTGCGGTATAAATATAATGCAGAATTAAAGGAGCCCTATTCATCAAAGATGCAAAGCAGACGAGCGTTTCGCATTAGTCACAAGTTGTCTGCATGGAGATTTCACATCTAGCACAGGAGATTTCCCATGTGATAAACCACCACACGCTTTTACTCATGTTTTCATATGCATTATACCGCCTTCAGCACGCTGATGAGAACGGAATTATTTATCACCCTTCATCATGGAAAATGAAGCGGAAATTCAGGCGGCTCTTTCCTGCTCTTTTTAGATATATATCTGTTGAGCGAACGCATTTAATTTGTTGGACCCCTTACTGAGATCTCTTCTGTTTATAGACATGAATCTGACGTTGAAACAAGATATCTTTCTGTAGTACAAAAACCAGGGAATAGGAAAACTCATGCTTTTGAATGATAACGACAGTCTGACAGTCTGGCTTTCAGGCTTTACAAGTACATGCTCTATATTAACAGGGGTGTTGCTAGCCCAAAGATCAGTGGCACGTGCCCTGGATCTATTCTGGCGTGCCTTGTATGCCCCCCAGGCAGCAGTACTTGCCTCAGGCTGCTTGGTCTCCAGATTCTACAGACACCTTTTCTTCTGCACTTCTCCCACTAGTGTCTGAGAATGAACCATGGTATTACTGTGCTCAATTGGCCTGCCAACTCTCCTGACCTGAACCCCATAGAGAATCTGTGAGATATTGTGAAGAGGAAGTTGAGAGACGCAAGACCCAACACTCTGGATGAGCTTAAGGCTGCTATCGAAGCATCCTGGGCCTCCATAACACCTGAGCAGTGCCACGGGCTGATTGCCTCCATGCCACGCCGCATTGAAGCAGTCATTTCTGCAAAAGGATTCCCGACCAAGTATTGAGTGCATAACTGAACATAATTATTTGAAGGTTGACTTTTTTTGTTTTAAAAAAAACGTTTCTTTTATTGGTCGGATGAAATATGCTAATTTTTTGAGATAGGAAATTTAGGTTTTCATGAGCTGTATGCCAAAATCATCAATATTATAACAATAAAAGGCTGGAACTACTTCAGTTGTGTGTATTTGAATCTAAAATATATGAAAGTCTAATGTTTATCAGTACATTACAGAAAATAATGAACTTTATCACAATATGCTAATTTTTTGAGAAGATCCTGTATATACAATACCATATAAAATTCACTGAAATCAAAATGTAGACAGTACAATTCATCTGATATATAAGTGGAACAAGTAGTCATCTGTGTTTTTTTTTCTGGCATAGAATGGCTGACCCTGCTGCTTTAAGGGACTTTTAACACCTAAATGGGCACTGATGATTAGTTTAGCAAAGAAGATCACTAGAGCATAACGATGAAATGGCATGGCCTATTGTTTGATTTGGCTGCTATTGTCATAGATTTGGTTTGTTTTGGTTGTTGTAGATCTTTTGGCTTTCCAAGACAATATTTTAACCTGCGGGGCTCCTCTTTACACTTCGGTGCAGTGAAATTGTTAATGGTTGCACCACACTGTGCCAGAGAAATTGCATTGTGTGTTATAGCCATGGTCACTGGCATAACAATAGGGCCTGCAGCCCCTGCCCCCCTGGGGCCTGCTTGGGGCCGTTTTGGGGAGCTGGAGGGGTCGCAGCATGAGGGGAAAGCCATGCTGCACTTTGGCGGGGTCCCCCCCCCCTCCCTCACCTCGGGCTCTCACCTCTGCGCTCCCCTCCAGCGTTGAATAGTTTGTGTATGCAGGCGGCGGGGCAGCGGCAGATACATACCTTCCATGTGCTCCAGCATGGACATTCCTCTCTCTAGCCTCTGACGCGACTATACAGGAAGTCACGTCAGACACTAGAGAGAGAGGAACATCCACGCTGGAGTGCAAATATTGTCTTGGAAGCTATGCACTCCAGCGTAGTTGTTCCTCTCTCTAGCCTTTGACGCGACTTCCTGTTTATACAGGAAGTCACGTCAGACACTAGAGAGAGAGGAACAACCACGCTGGAGTGCACGGAAGGTATGCATCTGCCGCTGCCCTGCCGCCTGCATACACAAAATATTCAATGCCGGAGGGGAGCGCAGAGGGGAGAGCCCGAGGTGAGGGAGGGGGGGGGACCGTCCCCCCTCCCAGCCGAAGTGCAGCATGGCTTTCCCCTCATGCTGCGACCCCTCCAGCCCCTCAAAACAGCCCCAAGTGGTCCCGGGGGGGGGGGGGGGGCCGCTCAGTATCTCTGCAGGGAGGCCCGGTGGGACCTTGTTACGCCCCTGGCCATGGTGCAGCCAAAACATTAATAATACATTTAGGGATGGCCCTGATTAAGAGAATTCATGGAGAAGCATATGATCAGTTTGATCAGCTGATAGATTTGTAAGGTTCTGATTTGCTGTGATGACTTCCTGGTTTAACACATGATCAGGATCAGCAAATCAGAACCTTACAAATCTATCAGCTGATCAAACTGATCGCATGCTTCTCCATGAGCTCTCCTAAGCAAGGCCATCTCTAAATACCATTATTACACTGCCACTCATTAAATAGGGGAAGAGCTACAGCACGCGTGCTGATGATGTGTCCCCCTCAATGGATGGCCTGTAGCCTCCTTGCTCCATTGTAAGTTGGTGGAGACCCTCCAAATCCCTGCTGCAGCTGTAGTCCCACGACTACACACATTGCCCCGCACACTGGAAAAAAAGGTAACTGCTGGGGGCAGAGCAAGATCATCCACCAGGCAACGTAGGCAGGTGCCTGGGGTCTAGTGGGCGTCAAGGGATGCACCAACCACCTTCTCTGACCTTTCTCTACTCTAGTTCACCAAAAAGACCACAAATAATTGCATTGGAAATGATTAATGTCAGCTAAAATCTGTTGAAGAGTGACCTGGGTGAGATCAGCCCAAATCATGCATTAATTTATTTTAATTCATGGTCCCATAAACCTTTTGTCCGCACCTCTCCACTCTTCTTCAGTGTATAAATCTTTTGAGGAGTTTATCATTTACAAGCAACTCTATTCAGCGATAAAGGCTTCAACTAAAAATAATCCCCGAATTTGGAGGTGGGAACTTGTGTTGTTGAATTTAATAGGCGAGATATTCTCTGGGAAAATACATAAAACATCCAATGCATTCGAGCGACAGCTTTAAAGGGCACAGTGTTATATAAAGACGTCTCGAAAAAAATGTAATCTATGCACAAAGTATGATTTTCATTATATGCGCATAGTGGGGTATTTAAAATTCATATTCATATATCCAAATAGCAGCACATATATTTCAATATTCACATAGCAACAGAAGCATCTGTCATTTAGTATGGCATGATGGTAAATATTCAAGTTAAAGTACATTTTAGGGACGATATCTCTGTTTCCTCCAGGATTTCTGAAAGTTTATTCTTTGGTGTCTCCAACATTGAGGTCCCTCACCAGAAAGGATAAAAACAGGGAACACCAAGAGCCCCAATAGTGTAATATGTACTGGTAAATGGTTACTAGATAGAGTAAATACTAATACTCACAAACCAGGGTTACCATTAGACAACCACTGTAAGGGCAGGTGGGGAGATTTTCCTGACCCCACTCAGGAATAAGAAGTCACTCTCTGTAGGTGAGAAAAACCCTCCACCCAGGGTGGACTCAATATTATGCAGGAGAACAAAGGCGCCAAAAGGATAAAAGGAAGTTAAATGAGCTTAAAAAAACAAATTCTTGGTAAATAGAGGAGGTAGTGGTGGACTTACCTCCTCCAAGTAGACACACAACGACTGTAGTAAAGACAGTCAATATTTTTTATTTATGAACTCCAAATATGCAATTCATTTTGCAGGTTTGATCCCGCTTCATCAGGCAATACCAACGGAGCAATAGCATATGTGGTCAGTAGAAGAGCCAGGCACCACAGAAGTGGAAATCATTTGCATAACTACTATTACTTACCATGCAAACAGGAAACTCAGGAATATGGGCTGGGAGCAGCTAACCTGGTAGTTACATACTAGTAAAATTATGAAAAAGGAGGGAGGATGCGCATCCCTAAAACATGCTGCAATTTACTGGTTAATCGCTCAGGCATGCACCACCTCTATTAGGCTGAAAATGCATGCCCTGCGTCCAAAACAAATGCTACATTTATTATACTATGGAGGAACTTTGGCTTCCACTATAGTTTGCATGCAAAGTATAATATACTGGACACTTGCACCACAGTGAGGCAAACCTCTGGGAAAGTGGCCTAACCTTTTCTCACCAGAAAAGAAGTGGGGATAGTGGTATGTGGGGAACTTATGGGCAAACATTGAAAAAAGATGAAAGTTTAAAAGGGCGCAGGATAGCTGTGATAGAATATTGGTAGTGTTACCGATACTCTACTACATTAATATAGCAAAATATTGGTAATATTTACCAATATTTTACTATGACCTAACCTCTCCCTACTCTAACCTTTAACCCCCTTGGTGGTGCCTAACCCTTTACTCCACACCTGGTGATGCCCAACCCTTAATCGCCACAACTACAAATAGTGACTACATTTGTAGCCGCTCTACTACTATGATCTAACCTCTCCATACACTCACCTTTAACCCCCCCTTGGTAGTGCCTAACCCTTAACCTCTGCAGCTACAAATAGAGATGTCGCAAACATAACATTTTCCATTTCCGTGATCGTGAACTTCCGCAAAACAGGCGATTCTGGTGAACCGCGATAGACTTCAATGGACAGGCACATTTTAAAACCTACAAAGACTTTTTCTGGCCAGAAAAGTGATGGAAAAGTTGTTTCAAGGGGTCTAACACCTGCACTGTGGCATGCCGGAGACGGATCCATGCCAAATGTCCCACCAAAAATTACGGAGTTGACGCAAAGTCGTGTTTTTATCCCTAAATTGCCCTGCTCTCACTAACAATCAGCAGCCAGCAGAGAATTAATCCAATATGGCCACCATAACTGCTTTTTGATAGGGGGTGGAGACCCAGGAGGGGGTGCTAGCTGACTGGCTTCCATGTCTCTGCTGACTATGAGGTAAGGGGTCAAAGTTTAGCTTAATGATTATGTATAGGGACGATAGAACATGTCAAATGTTCGCTGTTCGCAGCAAATGTGAACAGCCGAAGTTTGTAGAATACTGCTGGCCAGCGAACTGTTTGGGCCATCTCTAATTATTATGAAACACAGCTAGACTTTTTTCACCCTTTCTAATAGAATATTCCACTCCAAAGGTTGCATACAAACCCAATGATTGTCCATTCATACCACTTCCATGTAGTATGAGAGACAGTCAACAAAATTTAATTCATAGAACAGCAAAGTCCCCGTTATCCGATTGGCTGCCATGTGTCTGCTGATTGTGAGGTAAGGGGTCAAAGTTTAGCTCAATGATGATGTATGGAGACGGGACAAACAACCCAAATGTTCGCTGTTCACCGCAAATGCCAACAGCGGAAGTTCGCAGAATACTGTTTTCCGGCGAACTTTTCGGGCCATCACTAGCTACAAATAGCGGCTACAATTGTAGCTGCTATAGCGGCTGTACAGAGAAAATACCAGCTGCAAATAGCAGCAACCCATTTAAAATAGCAGCAAATTGTAGCCGCTATTATAGTTACTCGATGGACGTATGTCTTTTTACAACCAAAATAACTATGTAACTATGTATAGTTGGTGCCTGCCAATTGAATGCAGTCTGCGCCAAGATTTCTGTATAGCCGCTATGATCTATAGTGGAGATATGTGCGCCCTTTTTTACTTGCGGTCTTTGAATGCCATCTTAGTAAAAAAAAATATCTGTCCACTGGAGTATTAATTGAGAGGTACATTAGTTCCCACGCAAAGGTAATATACTCACTTTCAGATAAAAAACATCCCCTACCCCCATATTTACCCTTCTCTTAGGAGTCTGGAAAGAAGAAAAATGCGAGTATACACCACCATCATATCCTGCATAGATTACTGTAACACCTTCCAGTGTGGTCTACCAGGGAACATGTACATTGAAGAAAGGCATCCAGTAATGTAGGCATCGGATGAAGCCAATAGAAGAATATCGGTAATGTTACCAATATTCTACTATTGACTCCCCCTAACCTAACTCTCATATTAACTCTCTCCCCACTTATACCTACCACTAACCGAATCCCTGTAGTTCACCATCGCTATCCACTATTGCTACCCAGAGTTTAGCTAGATAAATTCAGTAGACAAACTCCATCACCTCTAACTAGAGTGCTAAATTCAACACCTTAATCATTGGTAACCGGGTAGCCGAACTCCAGTGCTGGATTCAGAGCCTCCACCACCACTAACTCAGTAGCCGCAGCAGAAGAAGCCTGTTTAAAGAGACTATGAAGTCTCGTAAAAACGAGGTTTTTACTTTAAAAACCTCTTTAACCTAATTGCCCCTTCTAAAACACTGCATCCCCATGGCTGACAACGCCATAAATCACCCCTAATTACCCCCGGCAAAATCCACAACTTTCTTGGTCGTGGATTTTGCTGCCGGAGGAGGCAGAGCTTTGGGCTGTAGCTCTGCCTCCATGCGCGTCAATCAGCGCGTATCTCCGCCTCTCCCCCGCCCTCTCAGGGAAGGAAGACTGAGAGGGGCGGGGAGAGGCGGCGATCTGCGCTGATAGACACGTGTGGAGGCAGAGCTGCAGCTGAAAGCTCTGCCTCTATGCGGAAGGAGCCCCGCGATGTCCCCCAGGTAATTTGGGGTGATTTATGGCATTGTCAGCAGCTGGGATGCGGAGTTTTAGGCGGGGCAATTAGGTTAAAGAGGTTTTTAAAGTAAAAACCTAATTTTTATGAGAATTCAGAGTCTCTTTAACCTGAGTTGAATAGGTTTAGAGGGTCCCTGTGCTGTAACAGTGGGCTGCTGGAGGATACTGGAAGCCTTTGGACCACCCAGAGGCTTCCTACTACTTTGGTAATTATTTAACACTAGCTGGTTGCCCGGGCATGTAATTGGCTAGTGTTAGCTCTGCCCACTTTTTCTAATCCTAACACACAATTACTCAATGATGACCTAGTTTGTGAGCTTTGCAGTCTTTGGCATCAATAATTGGCATTGAAATGAAATAAATCTAATTGGCTGTGGCTCCACTTCTTTGAAAATCAATAGGTGAATTTTGATTAGCTTTTGTAGGCTCCACCCACTTTTCTGAATATTAATCCCAGTCACCCACTGTGCAAAGTTTAAGAACCCTGCCATTGACAGACAGTGTAAGAATGCATGCAGTTTACATTCTGGCAGTGACATTTGTATTTTTCTCCACCCACTGATGTCCTAATGTTTCCCGGGTATGTATTTGGCTGCTGTTGGCTGTGGCCGCGTTTTCTAACCCTAACACACAATTGTCATTAGTCAATGACCAAGTTTGTGAGATTTGTGGTCTTTGGCATGAATAATTTTCATTGAAATGAAACACATCTGATTCGCTGTTTGTGGCCCCACCCCTTTTCTAAATATTTAACCCCAGTCACCCAATGATCAACTGTACCAGGTTTGAGGCTTGTGCCATTAACAGTGCAAAAATGGCAGCAATTAAATATTTGCCTTGAAAATCAATAGGTGAATTGTGATTGGTTTTTGTAGGCTCCACCCACTTTTCTGAATATTAATCCCTGTCACAGAGTGACCAACTGTGCAAAGTTTTAGAACCCTACAATTAATAGTGTAAGAATGGCTGCAGTTTACATTTTCCCAGTGAAATTTGTGTTTGTCACCGCCCACTGAAGACTCGGCATTGCCCAGGTATGTATTTGGCTGGTGCTGGCTCCGCTCACTTTTTCTAACCCTAACACAAAATTACTTAATGACCAAGTTTGTGAGCTTTGCGGTCTTTGGCATCAATAATTTGCATTGAAATAAAATAAATCTGATTGGCTGTGGCTCCACCCCTTTTCTGAATTTAAACCCCAATTACCCAATGGCCAACTGTACCAGGTACAGGTGATTAACAGTGCAAGAATGGCATCAATTAAATATTCCCCTTAAAGATTAATAGGTGGATTTTGATTGGCTTTTGTAGGCTCCACACACTTTTCTGAATATTAATCTCAGTCACCCAGTGACCATTCAACTGTGCAAAGTTTGAGAACCCTACCATTAATAGTGTAAGAATTGCTGAGAGTTTACATTTTCGCAGTGAAATTTGTATTTGTCTCCGCCTACTGATGACCCAGCATTGCCCAATTATGTATTTGGCTGGTGTTGGCTGCGCCCACTTTTCCTAACCCTAACACACAATTACTCAATTACTCAATGACCAAGTTTGTGAGCTTTGCGGTCTTTGGCATCAATAACCTGCATTAAAATGAAACAAATCAGATTGGCTGTTTGGGGCTCCACCCCCTTATATAAATTTAAACCCCAGTCACGCAATAATCAACTGTATGTACTAGGTTTTGAGGCATGTGCCATTAACAGTGCAAGAATGGCAGCAATGAAATATTCTCCTGAAAAATCAATAGGTAATTTTTGATTGTTTTTTTGTAGGCTCCACCCACTTTTCTGAATATTAACCCTAGTCACCCAGTAACCAACTGTGCAAAGTTTGAGAACCCTACCATTAACAGTGTAAGAATGGCTGCTGTTTACATTTTCCCAGTAAAATTTGTATTTGTCTCCGTCCACTTATGACCCTGCGTTGCCCGCTTATGTATTTGGCTGGTGTTGGCTGTGCCCACTTTCCTAACCCTAACACACAATTAATCAATTACTCAATTACCAAGTTTGTGAGCTTTGCGGTGTTTGGCAACAATAATTTGCATTGGAATTAAACAAATCTGATTGGCTATTTGTGGCTCCACCCCCTTTCTGAAATTGAACCCCAGTCAGCCAATGATCAACTGTACCAGGTTTGAGACTTGTGCCATTAACAGTGCAAGAATGTAAATATTCCCCTTGAAAATCAATAGGTGAATTTTGATTGACTTTTATAGGCTCCAACCACTTTTCTGAATAATAATCCCAGTCACTCAACGACCAACTGTGCAAAGTTTGATAACCCTATCATTAACAGTGTAAGAAAAACAATAGTTTGCTTTCTTAAAACAGAAATAATTTGCAATTATTCAGGTTGGAGTGAGCTTGAGATGTCTCCCAGTGCATCACTGCTGAATATATGCAAATTAACCATTGTTACCCTTAGAAGCTAAACACACCTCCAGAACCGCTGGAACGCAATGATGTGTCAGCTTGTTAATTTGTACAGAACCATAATAATCCAACATGCATACAGACTGTTTAGGATTGTTTGATCCTCATCAGTGCATGGCATAGATTAATTTGGCTCCATGTAGTAGGGCTTGTAACACCGAGAGGTACAGACTAACCAGAAAGCTCATGGTGACCCAGAACTCATTGGAGTGTGTAAGGGACTACAATGGTCCTAAAAGCCCCCTTACTAAGATGTTAAGAAAAAAAAAGTTTGCTTTCTTAAAACAGAAAGAATTTGCGATAATTCAGGTTGGAGTGAGCTTGAGATGTCTCCCAGTGCATCACTGCTGAATATATGCAAATTAACTATTCTACCCTTAGAAGCTAAACACACCTCCAGTCTAACAGTGGAAGAATGGCTGCAGTTTACATTTTCTAGTGAAATTTGTATTTGTCTCTTTTTGGTTATGGGAATAAAAAGTATCCTATACTTTATTCCAGGTAATGTACTATGTGTGTGCCAAATTTCATTCAAATCCGTTCAGCCGTTTTTGCGTGATCGAGTAACAAACATCCAAACATCTGAACTTTCCCATTTATTATATTAGTAGGATTTAACAACAAAACATAGGACCCAAAGTGCTTCAAATGTACTTTAATGGTATCATCCTGATTCAAAACCGCAGGGGGGTCCAGTGCTGTGAGGGAGCCCAAATGACTACTGCATTCACTCTGATAAAGGGGTCCGTCCTTCAGGACAGGTGTTTTTGTGGCTAAACATGTTATGGGTGTCAAGATTATGCTGTACAAGCTTGTTTTATGACCCTTGTAAGATGGACCGCAGGCTGTGAGGTAAGGCAAGGGTAGGCAAGGAAACACTGGGGGCAGGGCCGAGCGGAGGCAGAGGCAAGAGAGGCTCCAGCCTCAGGGCACAGTCAAGGAGTGAGCGCACAACTCACTCAGCGATCATTCCCCTATTGGGTCTGAAGCAGAGAGAAGTAAGAAAAGGGGTTAAATAGCAGTGACTGACAGCCAGAAATAGAGATTAAGGTGTTGGAGGGGTTGGGGGCCCGGGAGTGCCTCTTAGTCTAATAGCAATCAGTGTGTGATGGCTGGGGTGGGAGGGATGGGGAGGGGCCTCTTAGTGTAATAGTAATCAGTGTGTGATGGCTGGGGTGGGAGGGATGGGGAGGGGAGGGGCCTCTTAGTCTAATAGCAATCAGTGTGTGACAGCTGGGGTGGGAGGGATGGGGAGGGGCCTCTTAGTCTAATAGCAATCAGTGTGTGATGGCTGGGGTGGGAGGGATGGGGAGGGGCCTCTTAGTGTAATAGCAATCAGTGTGTGACAGCTGGGGTGGGAGGGATGGGGAGGGGCCTCTTAGTCTAATAGCAATCAGTGTGTGAAGGCCGGGGTGGGAGGGATGGAGGGGCACACTTTGAGTGCTGGAGGGCCTTGTCCCAGCTCTGACTTGGGGCCCCATCAAATCTTTGCTGGGATGGGGGGGGGGGGTTGGGCAGGGGCTGGGCTTGATTTGTAGTTATTCCCTTGGAATTTGGACAACCAAAATTGACAGGAAGGTAGTTTAAAAGGCTCATTTCCCAACTGCATACAATTTGCAGTAAACCTGCATCTCTGATTGTGACTCTAGCAGCACTGCCATGTCCATCTGTGAGCATTCCTATCTGATTTTGAAAAAAAAAAAAAAAACAGAAAACACTTGTTTCAAATGTCAAGTTCCAACAAAAGAAAAGCAGGGAGCAGCTTGTAAACACAGCGAAGGGCAGGGACCCTTCCATCACGGCAGACGGAGTTATCAAAGAAACGCTAGTCACTCGTAAACCTAAGAAGCCTCGCTTACCCTCTGCTATTGTCTGGCCGCTTGACATTTCAAGCGCCTTCTTCTTTCAGCAAGGACTAAGTTTGCCCTCTCTACCTTTATGCCAATGTTTATCTAAACACTAATAAATTGGAGGACCACAGGGAGGCAGCAGATCACCTTATTGCTACTGTGGTCCTCACACTGCGGTGTGCAAATGTCAGCCTATACTACAGAGGTGCGAGACAGAGCTGTGCGAGGCTGAAGATCCCATGTGTGACACCAAAGAGAGAAGCCTTCGAAAGAGCACATTGAATGTATCACTGCAGATGATATTAAAATCAAGAGAATGACTTGAGCAGGAATGTGAAGCTTGGATAAGACTTTTAATTTCTGTCACCCTAAAAGATGGTCGAGTGAGTAGATTTTACAGAGTGAACTCCGTAGTGATACTGCGCAGGCAAACAGCAGGTTCTGTTCTATGGAGAGAGAAAGAAGGGGAAAGAGGCAGACGATGAGAGGCAGTCCTACAGGGTGTATCACTAAATAATGTAGTAGGATGGCTTGTGTTGTGTAGGAAAGCTATATTTTTACCCAAGGCAGGTCTGGATTTACCAGAAGTCATTGTAGGCACGAGCTTACAGGCGCCTGATGATGGAAAGGCAGCTCACTTCCCTCCCCCGCATGTGCCTCCATCCCTCCTTCCCTATGCTGAGCCCTGATGAGAGTGTAAGTAAGAGGTTACTCACCCTGCTCTTAGAATTCCACTGACGAGATCTCCCTTCAGTCAGCGGCGCCTCTAGACACTTAATACTGAGGGTACCTCTGGCTACCTAATGCTAATTGGCACCTGTAGCTACCTATGACAGGTCAAGGGAGAAATGACAATCAGCATGGATTAGTGGGGTTTGTAGGATCTTGGAGGGTGAAGTCTAGGGTGCCAGGACATCTGTGCCTATAGGCTCCTGTGATGCAAATCCGGGACTGACCCAAGGCAATCATGAACAATAGTGTCTAACAAAAATCTCACAACTGTGCCTTCATTAAAGGACACCTGAAGTGAAAGGTGTATGGAGGCTGCCATATTTATTTCCTTTTGAACAATAACAATTGCCTGGCAGTCCTGCTGAGTGCTGATCTCTTTGATATTGGCAGTGTCTGAATCACACACCAGAAACAAGCATGTGGCTAATCTGGTCAAACTTGAGTCAAACATCTGATCTGCATGCTTGGTCAGGGTCTATGGCTAAAACGTATTAGGGCACACTGTACACTGTACACACTGCTGCGCTTGCGCTGTGTTTTTAAAAGGATTAGCAGGACAGTCAGGCGATATGCATTTGCATAGCTGCCAACAGTACAGCCTGTTCGTGCCCATCCTATATTTTCCAATAGCGACAGTTTTTTGATCCTTTAGCTTTAAGACAGGTGGAACAGGATGGCCAATCCTACCTGATCACCAACTAGGCCACCCCCCCTCCCCTATAAAAGGTAGGATCCTTTTGGCCATTGCAAGCCTGTTTTTAGTCAGTGTAAGGAGAGGGGCTGCTGCTGATACAGGAACAGTGTTAGATAGGTTGTATTGTGATATTGTACTGTGTAGGTGCTTGGGCGCTTGCTAGGGGGCACTGTTTCTTGTAGTCCACCAGCTATGGACCTCCAATAATCCTTCTGAGGACTTGCCAATGACCACATAGGATGCATTTGTGTTATTGTGCTGTGTGGCTGCTTCCTAAGTCCTCTGCTTCTTGTAGTCCACCAGCTAGGGAACCCTCAATAATCAGTTCGAGGACTCATCCTGTCCACAAAAGTCATATTTCATAGGGACATAGACCCTGCTGTACTGATATTTTGTTGTTGCATTGTGGTGTGTTGTAGAAACGCAACACCCAAATACAGTGTAGTGTGTGGCTGGCTGTTTCACCATTCTAACCCACCGTCACGTTTGTAATACCAGTCCGTCCATACCTGTTCATGTTCACTACACCTGCGTGACAGCAGCATGCAGTGTTATATACCAGTCACTGCATACCTGTTCAGTGTACCTGTGTGTGTGACGGCTGCACATTTGTAATACCAGTCTGTGCATACCTATTCATGTTCACTGTACCTGCGTGACAACACAAAGTTTTATATACCAGTCACTGCATACCTGTTCACGGTACCTGTGTGTGTGACAGCTGCACATTGTATTAATACCAGTCCATTCATATCTGTTCACTGCACCTGTGTGACAGCATGCAGTTTTATATACCAGTCACTGCATACCTGTTCACGGTACCTGTGTGACTGCACATTGTATTAGTCAAGTCAGTGCACACATTTCACTTCATCCCCCCCAATATGGACAAAACAGGCAGAGGCAGAGCCAGAGGCAGGCCACCCAGCAGGTCTGTTCAAGGTCATGCTGTCATGATTTCATGCGGCCCTGGACCAAAGTACAGTGTTCAGTGTTCATCACTTTTGTGGCCAGAATTAATGTTTGAAGTTCTAAAAGTTTGCCTGCCCATTGAAGTCTATTGTGGTTCGCATGAAAGCAAACTTTTTCGCTTGAGGTTCGCGAACCTAAAATTGGAGGTTCGAGCCATCTCTAATCATGGTTTAGTGAATCAAGCTCAAAGTGACAGCTTGACACAATCTTAACCACTTCAGGTTCCAGGGTTTTTATCGAATGAAGGAATGTCCGCACGATGCCTCCTCGATCCACAAATTTATTCAGGACGTATCCCATACAGATAAAAGAGTACTTAAACTGACATGTTTCGAACCTACATGGTTCTTAATCATAGCCATTTTATGGCTTCCATCTACAAGATTTTATAGAGGGTGATGGGCAAAACCAGGGGAGTGGCAGGCTGACCACACCTAAAATGGATAGTGGCCAGGAACTGCATCCTCTATACTGCCTGCCACATCAGCCTTTACAATGTTGTGTACGTAGATTTAAAAGATTTCTTAAAACAAAAAATTTATACACAAATAAAATGCCAGGCAAAACACCAGGCAAGGCATACGCACTCAAAAATAAAGACACAGCTGCATATCTCTAGATGACAAAGATAGATACATACAAAGAGGCCCACAAACAAACCCATGATAAACTCCAAATACAAATAGGAGCCCAAAAGGATAAAAGAATAAAGGAATAAAAGAGGGGAGGAGAGGGGGGGAGGGGAAAGGAGAAAGAGATTCCATATTAGTATCTACCCGGTCACCAGAGCTAAATCCCACCTGGCATTTAAACCAGAGGGAGCTCTGGTGCCTAGTCGGAAAATCCACAAGGCCTCTCTCTTCCAAATCATGGCCAGTAGATCTCCCCCTCTTTTTGGTAATATTACCCTTTCTATGCCATGGAAATGAAAGCTGGACATATTTCCCCCATGTACCATACGAAAATGTTTGGCCACATTTGAAATATTACTTGTGAGCCAGCCGGCCCCCAAGTAATGTTCAGCAATACGAGCCTTTAGGGGCCTAGTGGTACATCCCACATACTGGACAGAACAAGTATTGCAAGTAATCAGATAAATGACGTTCTTAGTATCACAATTAATAAATTGTTTTATGGGGAAAACATGTCCATTGGAGAGGGAAACTACACTCCGAGTCTTAGTATGCACAGAGCAATAGTGGCAAGAAGCCACTCCACATTTATAGGATCCCTTCACAGTAAGCCACGTTGGAGGTCTGGAAGGAGACCTAAATAGACTGGGTGACAAGAGACTACCCAAAGTGGGTGCTCTCCTGCTGGCAAACCTAACTCCCTCTCGAAGAAATGGTTGTAGGTCCCCATTAGTGATGGGCGAACACCTGGATGTTCGGGTTCGGGAAAGTTCGCCGAACATGGCCGAGATGTTCGGCATGTTAGGGCCGAACCCCGAACTTCCCGAACCTCCCTATTTTGGGGGCCCTATGGGGTCGCAGGCATAAGGGGGGAGCATGCCCCGATCGCGGGGGGGGTCGGAAATTCCCCCCACCCCCTCCGCTAGCGCTCCCCCCTCTGCCCGCTTCCCCATTCAAAAGTTTCAAGAAGTACCTGTATAGCGGATGGCCTGGCAGTGGCACTGTGGAGTTAGGAGGAGGAGGAGTCCGGAGAGTGACGAGTTGAGGGAGGCCGGGCAGCGGGCGTGAGGTCAGAGAAAGGGCGGAACTCGCCCTTTCTCTGACCTCACGCCCGCTGCCCGGCCTCCCTCAACTCGTCACTCTCCGGACTCCTCCTCCTCCTCACTCCACAGTGCCACTGCCAGGCCATCCGCTATACAGGTACTTCTTGAAACTTTTGAATGGGGAAGCGGGCAGAGGGGGGAGCGCTAGCGGAGGGGGTGGGGGGAATTTCCGACCCCCCCCGCGATCGGGGCATGCTCCCCCCTTATGCCTGCGACCCCATAGGGGGGCCGTATTGCGGCCTGTTCGGCCGAACAGGGCCCTGTTCGCCCGAACAGGGGCCCTGTTCGGCCCTGTTCGGGGGCATACAGAAGTTCGGGGCGAACCCGAACTTAAAAGGCCGAACACCATGAGGTGTTCGGCCGAACTCGAACATCACCCGAACAGGGTGATGTTCTGCAGAACCCGAACAGTGGCGAACACTGTTCGCCCAACACTAGTCCCCATCCCCCTCCAAAATGGGCAGATACCTCTTAACAATATTGGTCACCTGATGGAATTCAGCACTAAAAGTCGTAACAAAGACCGGTTTATCATTGGATTTTTCCCTATCAAATCTACCCTGTCTGATTAGTTGTTGCCTAGGAGTGGCATTGGCTCTGGCCCTAGCCTTATCAATGTTCCATTTTGGATACCCCCTGGCCAACAGACGCTGTTCCAATGTATCATATTCAAGGTTCTCACTATCCACATCCGAGCAATTCCGCCGGGCCCGAATAAATTCCCCGGCTGGAATTGCCCGGACCGTATGGGCAGGGTGGCAGCTGTTGGCCTGCAAGATGGAATTTCCAGCACAAGACTTTCTAAAGGTTTTGGTATGAATGGTCCCATTGACCTCATCTCCCCATAGAGTCAGGTCCAAATAGTTGATGCTGACCTGCTGCCACTCATGGGTGAACTGGAGATTGCATTTGTTGTTATTTAGGTGGGCAATAAAATTGTCGACCTCAGCTCGGTCAGCCTTCCAGACAATCAAAATGTCGTCTATAAATCTCCCGTACCACGCAACACCTGTCATCAGGCACCCCCCATCTCCAAAGACGTGGAACTCCTCCCACCACCCCATATAAAGATTTGCCAGGGATGGGGAGAATTTGGCTCCCATGGAGGCTCCACATCTCTGGAGATAGAAGGTGCCGTCAAATATAAAGTAATTGCGGGCCATGAGATATTCTACTGCGGTACATAGGAATACCCGGAGATCCGAAGAGTAATCCGAATACCTCGCTAAGTGATATTGGAGTGCAGTCAGAGCTAGATGATGGGGAATGCAAGAATAGAGGGATTTGACATCTATCGCTAGCCAGCTGTGACCCTTTTCCCAGGTCAAATGCTCCATGCTGGCCAACAAATGTTTTGAATCCCTAAGGTACCCAGGCAACCTCTTCACTAGAGGCTGTAATAAAGAATCTACCCAGTCACTCAGGCGCTCGCCCAGAGAGCCAATCCCGGCAACAATGGGTCTGCCCTCCGGGCGAGCGCCCGGTTTATGGATCTTTGGAAGGTGGTGGAACACCGGAACAATAGGGGATTGTACCCCCAAGTATTCCACCAACCTCCGATCCAATACCCCCAGACTCTCACCAAACCTAAGCAGGCTAAACAGTTGACCCTGAAACTCGACCGTGGGATCTCTAAGGAGTCGAGTATAGGTATCAGGATCTTCTAACTGTCTTAGGGCCTCTGTTTTGTAATCTGACCTATTCAGGATAACCACTGCCCCCCCCCCTTGTCCGCATTCCGTATGACAACATTAGCATTATCTTGCAAACTTTTAATGGCCAAAAATTCTTCTCTAGTTAGATTATATCTCACTTTATGATCTCTCTGCTCCGCTAACCTGACTAGTTCCTTCTCAACTAAATCTTGAAATGTATCTACAGGCGAAGTTCGAGCTGTAAAGGGATAAAAGTCAGGGTTTCTGATCCTCACAGGCTGTACATCATTCATGGAAACTAACCCCGTGCCATCAGACATCAAGGAATCAAGTGTCGATCTGGCACATACATCTTGGAAATTTCCAATGTCAGGTAACACAGCCTCGGATTGCAGAACCTTCTCACCTTGAATTTCCCAAGCAGTCCTAAAGTGTTTTCTTAACAATAATGATCTGATAAATTTATTAGTATCTAAAAGGGTGTCAAAAATATTAAAATGGTGGACCGGGGAGAAAGACAGGCCCTTGGCCAATACACTAAGTTCAGCTTCCGAAAGAATGCAATCTGATAAATTGACAACATTCGTGGACACTGAAGCTTGAGAGGAACCTGAATAGGAGCTATTCTTATACTTGTAATTGTGTCTTAAGCCTGCCCTATGGGTCCTCCTCCTCTGCCCCCTCTCTTGGGATATCTCTTGGGTTTCCTGTAATAAGTTGGAGGCTTCTGTATGTTTTTTGAAAGAGAATGAGAATGGGGTGCCACACCAGACTGAACATGTATTGAGGGGGCCCGCTGGATAGTATTTGGGGGAAATGCGTTGTGTCCTGGTTGTGAAGCACTGTCCGCAGCCTCTGCCGTAACACTAGAATTAGTGGGGCAAGTATCCTCTGGAAAGCTAATCTTTCTACTATTTCTCGAGCGTGACCTCCTTACCCCCAGGCCAGGTGATCTTGGTGTGCTCTGCCAGCGTCCCCACTCATAAACCAAATTTAGCTTATAGTCTTCGGTATCTTGCAGATACTTGATTCTTTTGTTCTCTGTGATCATGGCCTCTAACTCTGTTATATTGGCACACATCTTACTATGTAGTTCATCATATTGTTGAAGTGTGTTGGATTTTACAATATTCAAATTTAATTCTGTAATCTTCATCTTAATATCTACCAACTTAACTTCTTCATACTTAATGATCAATCTCATGACACTAAGAGAACAATCCGTTAATATGCCATTCCATTCTACAACAAATTCCTCACTATAAATTGTCGTTGGAATCTTTTTGATTCTTAAACCACGTGGAACTATATTTTCTGCCACATATTGTTTCAGAGTAGATAAATCCCACCACACCCTAACTTCTTTTCCCAATAGGTCCTCCAATTGTAGAAAAGCAGTTCTTAAACCCACATCAGACCTCACCGTATCTTTGTTTGGTCTCTTCGAAAAGACTGCTGCAAACTTGTCATATCGGTCTGGACTAGAGTTCAAGTCTTTCATTGAAAGGATATGTCCCTCATACTGCTGTTGGCCATCTTGGAGGGCTTTGATGGCTTCCTCTAGGGGATTGTGATCTAACCCCCCTCTAGGGCTGAAGTCCAGAGTGGTGGGATTAATGGGATAAGTGGAGACTTCTCCTGCACAGGGAACCTCACTACCAATGGTGATCTGTTCTAAAGGGGGGCTTTTGTTCGGATAGTCAAAATCAGAGATGATATGACATGTGTCAGAGGTGGATATCGGAAAATGCAAGGAAAGTCTCTTTACCTTTTCTGATGCCCTTATGCCACGATCCAGATCTTCCATAAGACCCTTAACCAAGTCCTGACAGTGTGGCCGAACATCGCTTGCCATATTCAAAAAGGGTACCTGTTCTGGCCCTGATGTCACTGATGATGGCTGTTTTGGATGGGCACCCAGGTTTTGGATCGGCAGTTTGGCATGGTAAGTCCCAATGGAACGCCGCCGGCTGACATCAGGCACCTCCGCCGGACCGGCGTGCGTCACATCCGCCTTCCTGTCACGGCTAACTTGGGGCATCACATCCGCCTCTCCATCGTAGCCACTCCGAGACATCTGGTCACGCTCCCTCTCAGCACTCGGCAAGATGGCTCCACACTGCGATCTCACTCCCTGAGTCTCCATACGCGGCAGAGTGGTTGAATCCCCTCGGGTGCTGTGCTGCTCCTGGGTCGTAGTCGTCTGCTTGTTCGGGGCCTTTGGATTGTAGTCCGTCTTGTGTCTGGTAATGTTTCTATACATATCTTTGCCTTGAGTGGAGTTGCTTCTTAGAGTGCGTTGCTCTTTGGACGCCATAAAACAAAAAGTACTCTACACCTGAATATGATGATGTGGGTGTCCTTGGATCGGTGTGAGGAGCAGGTAAAGGCAGAAACTCCCAGTAGATAAGGAAAGAGAATCTGTACTCTGAAATTCTTACAATAAAAAGCATACCATTCTATTCATTATGTTCTCATGGGCCCCTCTTTACTGTTTCTGCCACTCCCTGCTGCAATCCTGGCATTTTTTTCTAAACTTCATTGAATTAAATGTGTGCACGAGTGTGAGCACGGCAGACATGTGCAAGCGTGGGAGCATGCAGAGGCTACAACTAGGGCAGGATGTGAGTCTTATGTCCAGGAACTTACAGGAACACTACACTAAATGATAGAATTGCATCCAAAAACCACAAGTGGTTAAAAATAAAGCTATTAGACTGAAAATAAAAAAAAATATATAAGCCTCTTTTCTATACTACTGTTTTATGTTATGTATCATCCATACTACACATACAATTTATTGTTTTATAAATTCATGTTCACTTCAGGTTCACTTTAATGCCTGAGTACAACCACAGTTTTTTTTCCTGTATGCATTCAGTAAAGGAAAATAGAAATACAAAAATAAATAATATATATATATATATATATATATATATATATATATATATATACAGTGGCGTGAAAAACTATTTGCCCCCTTCCTGATTTCTTATTCTTTTGCATGTTTGTCACACTTAAATGTTTCTGCTCATCAAAAACCGTTAACTATTAGTCAAAGATAACAGAATTGAACACAAAATGCAGTTTTAAATGATGGTTTTTATTATTTAGTGAGGAAAAAAACCTCAAAACCTACATGGCCCTGTGTGAAAAAGTGATTGCCCCCCTTGTTAAAAAATAACTTAACTGTGGTTTATCACACCTGAGTTCAATTTCTGTAGTCACCCCCAGGTCGGATTACTGCCACAGCTGTTTCAATCAAGAAATCTCTTAAATAGGAGCTATCTGACACAGAGAAGTAGTCCAAAAGCACCTCAAAAGCTAGACATCATGCCAAGATCCAAAGAGATTCAGGAACAAATGAGAACAAAAGTACTGTAATTGAGATCTATCAGTCTGGTAAAGGTTATAAAGCCATTTCTAAAGCTTTGGGACTCCAGCGAACCACAGTGAGAGCCATTATCCACAAATGGAACAGTGATGAACCTTCCCAGGAGTGGCTGGTCGACCAAAATTACCCCAAGAGCGCAGAGAAAACTCATCCGAGAGGCCACAAAAGGCCCCAGGACAACATCTAAAGAACTGCAGGCCTCACTTGCCTCAATTAAGGTCAGTGTTCATGACTCCACCATAAGAAAGAGACTGGGCGAAAACGGCCTGCATGGCAGATATCCAAGACGCAAACCACTTTTAAGCAAAAAGAACATTAAGGCTCGTCTCAATTTTGCTAAAAAAAAAAACATCTCAATGGTTGCCAAGACTTGTGGGAAAATACCTTGTAGACCGCCGAGACAAAAGTTGAACTTTTTGGAAGGTGCGTGTCCTGTTACATTTGTCGTAGAAGTAACAGCATTTCAGCAAAAGAACATCATACCAACAGTAAAATATGGTGGTGGTAGTGTGATGGTCTGGGGTTGTTTTGCTGCTTCAGGACCTGGAAGGCTTGCTGTGATAGATGGAACCATGAATTCTATTGTCTACCAGGCATGGTCGGAAGAGCCAATTTCCGATTCCGCGGTAATTCGCATACCGCCACTACCGAAATTCCGCTTCCGCTACATTCCGGTGGAATTCCGCTACATTCCGCGGAATTCCGCGGTATTCCGCCACGTGCACTTTCCGTATTTTTAAACGGACTTCCGTAATTTTAAACGGATTTCCGTAAATTTAGGAGGAAACACTCAATCGCTCATTTGAAATATCTATTGTTAATAAAGTTGATTTGTATTTTGTAAATTTGGATAAAAAAAATGTTGAAACCGTTATTTTAGCGCAGTAACTCTCCGCTGATTATGATTGGTCAACTCATTCCGCATCTCCTGATTGGTCAATTCATTCCGATTCCGATTTTGCCAGAATTCCGAATTCCGGATTGCAAATTCCGAATTCCGGATTGCAAATTCCGAATTCCGCGGAACCATGCGGAAACCCCAATTCCGGCGGAATTTCGGAATTTTAGCTTCCGCGGAATTCGGAAGCCCATGCCTGTTGTCTACCAAAAAATCCTGAAGGAGAATGTCCGGCCATCTGTTCATCAACTCAAGATGAAGCGATCTTGGGTGCTGCAGCAGGACAATGACCCAAAAGACACCAGCAAATCCACCTCTGAATGGCTGAAGAAAAACAAAATGAAGACTTTGGAGTGGCCTAATCAAAGCCCTGACCTGAAACCTATTGAGATGTTGTGGCATGACCTTAAAAAGGCAGTTCATGCTAGAAAACCCTCAAATAAAGCTGAATTACAACAATTCTGCAAAGATGAGTGGGCCAAAATTCCTCCAGAGCGCTGTAAAAGACTTTTCGCAAGTTATCGCAAACGCTTGATTGCAGTTATTGCTGCTAAGGGTGGCCCAACCAGTTATTAGGTTCAGGGGGCAATTTCTTTTTCACACAGGGCCATGTAGGTTTTGAGTTTTTTTTCTCACTAAATAATAAAAACCATCATTTAAAACTGCATTTTGTGTTCAATTATGTTATCTTTAACTAATGGTTAACGGTTTTTGATGAGCAGAAACATTTAAGTGTGACAAACATGCAAAAGAATAAGAAATCAGGAAGGGGGCAAATAGTTTTTCACACCACTGTATATATATATATATATATGTATACATATACAGTAGTTCATTAGCAAATAAGCAAATTTTTGCAAAATATAGGAAAAGCAAGAAGGCCGCACCAATCATAGCTTGTGAGTTCCTCTTTAGCAATCCCCCACTGCCTGCTCACTGCTTTCTCTTCCCCACCAGGGCAGTTTCTAGGCTAATTTGCAGCCAGGGAACAGTCACACAGCCACAGGTCACAAGCAGATCTGCCTACTTACTAGTGACCAGCCACTCATCCAGGAGGAAGCAGGGACCAGGAAAGCACACAGGTAAAGAGAGCCCAGAAAGCTGACTCTGCACTGACAGCCTGCAGTACCGCTACAGGACAACAGGTGTCATCACGCGGTGATGACGTGATGATGACTTCTGACGCAGGCAGCCCAGGAAGAATCAAGGAAGGTGATCGTGCTGGTAGCTAGCGGTGATGTCCTTCTGCCTGCACCCCCTTCTTCTAATTGCCCGTCTGCGCCCAGAGCAGTCGCCCTATCCGCACTGCCCAAGAAATGGCCCTGTCCCTCACAGTCAGTTTTTTTTTCTAGAAATGTGTTTGCCTCTGAGGGGAGCCATGAAAAAGGGAGGAGTTCCTAAAGGAGGAAGAAGGAGGAATGTACCGGCCTCAGAGGGGAACCTCTTAGGTAGGGATGGTCAGAAATGCTCATTTCTGGTTTTCCGATTTCTGTTTTTCAAAGAGTATTTTATTAGTATTTTTTTTATCAGAGAATACAAAAAAAACGAAAAAGACGAAAACAAAAATTGGGAAAAAACGGAAAATCAATTAGCAAAATTCTGTATTCTCTGATTGGTCCAATGTTTCCAAATTCTGTGACCGGGCTAAAACTACCGAGTTGCGGTAAATCGGATTTCCCGGGAATTTGGATTTCCAATTCCAGTTTTCCAAATTCCAATCAGAAATGCAGAAATTTGAATTCCGCGGAATCCGAATGAACATCCCTACTCTTAGCCACCCAGTGTGTGTCACATCTTAATGGTGATGCCTTTTTAGGGGGGAGGCTGGTGGGCTCCTACAGCATCTGGGGCCCTGGGCAACAGGCCAGTTTGCGCCCCCCCCCCCCTTCCCCAGAAGTGCCAACCCTGGCAGACAGCTGCCAATCACTGATTGATCCATGAATTTGGATGAGATTGATTTCCTTTTTGTTTTGCAAAATTTACATTTTTGTTTTTCAAAACTTTTTTTTGTTTGTTTTATACCTAGTCAATGCAGATCAGTGTTCTCAAAAATACACTATAACATAAAACTGTGCTAAACTCTCTTGGTGCCCATACATGGTACAATTTTTTCAATTAGATAATTTTGTTTGATTATTCTGTCAGATTGAATATAAAGATTTTTCTAACGCGTCCGATCAGCTTTTCATTGAAAAAATTGGATAATTGTTTGTTTTCCAAAGAAAAAAGATCATTTTTGACTTTCATTAGATTCGATCATTTTAGTCGAATAAATGAGGGAATCAAACGTTTTTAGTGTTTTTTAAACTTTTTTTTAAACATTTTTAAACTTTTTTATTTGTTTTTATTGTTTGATGTTTTTATTCTTTTTATTATTTTTATTAGGCAGTACGGTGGTGTAGTGGTTAGCGCTCTCGCCTTGCAGTGCTGGATCCCTGATTTAAATCCCAGCCAAGTCAACATCTGCGACGAGTTTGTATGTTCTCCCTGTGTCTGCATGGGTTTCCCCTGTGCACTCCAGTTTCCTTCCACATCTCCAAAACAGACAGATAAGTTAATTGGCTTCCCCCTAAAAATTGGCCCTAGACTACAATAAATACTCTACATGATACATACATAGACATATGACTATGGTAGGGATTAGAATGTGAACTCCTCTGAGGGGCAGTTAGTGACAACACAATATATAGGGCTTGATTCACAAAAGAGTGCTAACTGTTAGCACATCTGTTTTCGCGCGAATTTTCGCATTGCACACAATAACGTTTTCCGCAAATTTTCAACCGCAAATTTTTCCGCGAAATCGATATCGTTTGCGTGCAAAAATTCACATTTGCGCAAAAACGTTATCGTTTTGCGCAAAAAAACGCGAACGCGCGCAATGCGAAAATTTGCGCGAAAACGGCCGTGCTAACAGTTAGCACTCTTTTGTGAATCAACTCCTTACTCTACCTGCACTATATAAATACTAAATAATAATAATTGTACCGTGCATAGGCAACATTAGTGTGCTCATCATGAATTCCAAACAAATGTCCTGCCTTTTGTCTATTATATAATGGCAACAAAGTAAGCAATTCTATAGCCCGGAAGTATCCCCTCTCCAAGAATAGGAATAGGTTTTTCTTTATGTAATGACCTTTTCTGTCCCACACACACAGCCTAATATGATTTATTAAGTAGCTACTTACCTGCAAGTGCTTCCTCTTCTCCTTGTATCACATAACAGATGCTGACAGATTGCTCTCCGTGAGAAACACACGGCAACATGGCAATATGTCATGGAACAATAGGTGTGAAAGTGCTAAGTATGGTTGTTGAACGCCTCTCCTGCTGCCGCCTGCCCTTGCCTAGGAAGAATCCTTCATAAAGCAGAAACAGCACCACACAGATGTCCTTCATGGAGGCTACATGTGAGAGACAAAGTGGAGGGTGCATTACGGTCACACATCCACACAGAAAAACACACAAAACAAAGTTCTCCAAGCTCAGGATCACTGACACGCCTTAAAGAATAACTGTCGGGCGTAAAATAAAAAAATCAATTCTTTATTTTTATCTGGTAAACAAGTAATGAGGATGCTAATCAGGCAATCCAAAAGTTGAAATCTCTATTACTTTTCTTGTTGATAAATTATCATTCCCCAGTTTACAGGACTCTTATTTGGTACACAGAAAATTTGGTACACAAAAGAGAAGTTGCAGGGCATGCTGGGTTGTCTTTTTTTGCTTCTCAAATTCCCCTCAGACTTAACTAATGCAGCCTGATTGGCTGAAGCCTCTTTCCTTCCTGTTTTCCCCTCCCACACCTGTTCCTCTCTGATTGGCCAAAATTTCTCAGGCTGAAACAATGCACTTTCTATAGTGAAGGGCGGGCAAATCAGGCAGAGGAGACTAAGGGCGGATATTACATCACGATTGGCTTCAAAATAGCCACAGTAAATATGGAAACTGTCTAGAATAGGATTCTCTACTTTTCCTTTCAAAATTCACAGGAATCATAACGTGGACAGTGCACATATGATATGTAAGTAGATCAAGTATTCATCTACTCATATATTTTTTTTTTTCCCCTGAGATAGTATGGCTGACAGCTCCTTTTTAACTGAAACCACAAGGTTGCAATAATTCAGCTTTCAGGGCCTCTTTCACGCTATGGGCTTGATTCACAAAGCCATGATAACTCATATGATGGTCGCGCTAGCATTTTGCGCGCACTATAACACGCATAACAGTTTTCGTGCGCAATCACAAATTTGCGCTTGCTAACACACATTTTTGCATGAAAATGCACTCATTTATGCACTTGTTTTTGCACAAAAATTTGCATTAGCACAGGAAAATGTGTGATTGCACGCAAAATCGTTATGCACATTATAGCGCATGCAAAACGCTAGTGCGACTGTGATATGAGTTATCACGGCTTTGAGAATTAAGCACTATGAGCGGGATCGGTTGAAAAGGGCGCCCGAGCTGCCTGTATGAAAAGGGCGCCGCCATAGACATCAATGTTATTTCTGGAAATATGGGCTACAAGGTGTAGAAAAGGGCGCCCGAGTTTTGATATAGGCTACAAGCGGGCTCCCCTTTGTAGCCCATATTTTTTTCGGCTACAGTAAGGTGCCCCTCTGTAGCCCATATTATTGACTTTTTTTTGTAGCCAAAGTTTTTATATGGGCTACAAGCACTGTAAGCCGAATTATTTCATTCCCCCACTATCCATGGCGGCCTGGAGGGGGAATAGTAATTAACACATCCCAGAGTTTTTTTGTAGCCGAAGTTTTTATATGGGCTACAAGCGCTGGAAGCCGAATTATTTCATTCCCCCACTATCCATGGCGGCCTGGAGGGGGAATAGTAATTAACACATCCCGGAGTTTTTTTGTAGCCGAAGTTTTTATATGGGCTACACCAGGCGCCTTGTTTTTTTTGTAGCCGAAGTTTTTATATGGGCTACACCAAGCGTCTTTTTTGTAGCCGAAGTTTATATGGGCTACACCAGGCGCCTTTTTTGTAGCCGAAGTTGGTATATATATGGGCTCCACCAGGCGCCCTTTTTTACCGGCGCCCTTTTCATGTAGACCCCTATGAGCGTTTCCAGGGTTTTTTTTAAGCGCTGGCGATTTAAGAAATCACCCTAAAAGAGTTTGTGCAGTGTTTTCCTATGAGAGTGTTCACATGTGAGCATTTCGATTTCATTAAAATCACAAACGCGCCACATGTACCATTTTCTGAGCGCTTTGGCTCAATGGAAGGTATAGGGAAATCGCAAAGCGTTTGAAACAGCGCTTTGTATAGTGATTTCCCAAGTGCTTTTATGAATAAATTCATTACTAGGTCAAAGAGTTCACTTCCTGACTGACATCAGTAGCTGAAAAAAACGAATCGCTCAGCAAAAGCGATTCGAAAATCGCCTACAAAAGCGTTTTTCTAAGCCCAAAGCGCAAGGAAAAGCGCTTTTAAAAAAGCTTAATAAATTGCTCAGCGCTTGCAATAGCGCTGGCAATTTATAATATGAACAAGGCCTCAGTGAGCAAGTGTAGTTTCCCATGATGCATCACTCCCAAATATGCAAACAGGGTTGTTTTTATGCAAAGACATTCCAGGTACAGGCCTGGAGTGCCATTTGCTCTGAAGGGCGCCACAGCATTTGTCACTGATAATGATCAGTATACAATAATACAATACAATAACATTTGTGGAGCAGCTTGAGAAAGCTGCAGCCCAGCTTGAGAGAGCTGCAGCCCAGCTTGAGAGAGCTGCAGCCCAGCTTGCGCGTGCTCAGTCTATGATTATCAGCAGCAACAGTAAGGGCCCATTCACACTTACAATCGCAGAACGCCGGCGATTACCGCCGGCGTTCTGCGGGAGTGATTTTCCCGCGATTAGCGCGGAAAAATCACTGGACACTGCGGCGGTTTTGGAGCGATCGCGATTAGCGTGCTATGCACGCTAATCACGATCGCAAATCGCGGAACGCTCGTCGCCGGCAAACCGCTGCATGCAACGCGGTTGCGGTTATCGCTAACCGCAACCGCGGCAGTGAGAACACGGCCACTGGCTACAATGTGTAGCGGTTCTTGCAGAACCGCTAGCGGTTTGCCGCGAGCGGGAATCGTGCGATTCCCGCTCAGGTGTGAATGGGCCTTTACGGCTCTCTGCACCTCTGTTCACCCCTCCAGTTCGAACAACAGCAGCAAGCATCCAGGTGACACAGGTTACTTACCCTGGGGCACCAAATAGTCAGCAATTGGCCTGTATGCAAATCATCTGTTTATGGCACTGAAAGCCAGACACACATACAGAACCATGAGTGTATAGTTAGCCTATAGCTTACTTAGCGAGCCTACTTGCTCACTTAAAGAGACTCCGTAACAAAAATTGCATCCTGTTTTTTATCATCCTACAAGTTCCAAAAGCTATTCTAATGTGTTCTGGCTTACTGCAGCGCGTTCTACTATCACCATCTCTGTAATAAATCAACTTATCTCTCTCTTGTCAGACTTGTCAGCCTGTGTCTGGAAGGCTGCCAAGTTCTTCAGTGTTGTGGTTCTGTGATGCATCTCCCCCCTCCTGGCCCTTCTCTGCACACTGCCTGTGGGTTATTTAGATTAGTGCAGCTTCTCTCTGCTCTATTATCTTTTACAAGCTGGATAAATCCTCCTCTGAGCTGGCTGGGCTTTCACATACTGAGGAATTACATACAGGCAGAGCTGTCTGCACTCTGCAGGAAGAAACAGCCTGACACTTCAGTGGAAGATAGCTGCAGGGGGAAAGAAACACACAAATGATCTCTTGAGATTCAAAAGGAAGGCTATATACAGCCTGCTTGTGTATTAATGTATTTTCTATGTGTGGACATACTGTACATCAACCTACTTCCTGTTTTGGTGGCCATTTTGTTTGTTTATAAACAAACTTTTTAAAACGTTTTTTATCCACTTTTAATGCGGCGAGGAGCGGCGAAATTGTGACAGAGGGTAATAGGAGATGTCCCCTAACACACTGGTATACTGGTGTGCGATTTTAACAATACAGATTCTCTTTAAGGCTGAATTTTTGCAAATACCTTCTGCTTTAAGAAGGCAAAACTCTATTGACCATCCCTGATACGAAGGAGGTGGTTCCGGTGCATGGTGCTCAGTGCCGGGCTCTGAAACCAGGTGCCCCATGGCAGCATTGTTATGCTGTATGGAGCGTGTGAGAGTGATTTGGGACTCTGGTGATCACTGGACTCCAAATTACACCTCCCTCCGAGTTGTGACGACTCGGAGGGGGAATAGTATTTAACACCACCAGGGAGTTTAGCAGCAGCAGGGTGAGCAGTCATTCGGCTTGCACTGCGAGCTACTTACCTGTGGCTCACTAATAAGTATGCCCCTGATAATAAGGAGCAGCTGAAAAAGTTGCGGCTAAAAATGGGCACAGTTGTTATTTATTGATATATGTGGGCGCAATTGTTATTTAATTTAATATTAAAAGTTGTTACACTATTTAGCGGGCGGCTGCAATTGAATTTAAATGTATCTTATTATTGTTAGCGGGTTTTGGGGGTGTTAAGGTTAGGCACCACTAGGGGGGTCTTAGGGTTAGGCAGGGCAGCCATCAGGGGGGTACAAGAGGGACAGTAGTATGGGGCCCAGGAACAGTCTGGGGCCCAAACAGTGGCAGTGCCACTCTAGCCTCTGCTGGCAATTATTCTACCGTGGCATAACAGGAGTTGTGTGGTCATCTTCCTCTTACCTGTTGCGTGATTGGTGACCATGCATCAATGTAGGGGTGAGGGAGTTATGGGCGACAGGCAAGTTGCTTTGACTCTACCCCACATACCATGGCTCTGCCCCCCCCCCCATAATCTACCTATCAGATTGTTATTTGGTGTGAGGGGGGCCCTGTAGGTTTGCCAAGTATGGGGCCCAGAAAATTCTGATGGTGGCCCTGGGGTTAGGCACCATTAGGGGGTCTTAGGGTTAGGCACCACCAGGAGGGTCTTAGGGTTTCACTAGGGGGTCTTAGGGTTAGGCACCACCAGGGGGGTCTTAAGGTTAGGCACCACCAGGGAGGTCTTAGGGTTAGGCACCACCAGGGGTCTTAGGGTTAGGCACCACTAGGGTGTGTGTTAGAGTTAGGCACCAATGGGGGGTGGTTAGGGTTAGGCGTCGCCAGAGGGGTTTTAGGGTTAAGCACCACCAGGGAGGTCTTAGGGTTAGGCACCACCAGGGGCATCTTAGTGTTAGGCACCACCAGGGGGTCTTAGGGTTAGGCACCCCCAGGGGGGTCTTAGGGTTTGGCAGCCCCAGGGGGGTCTTAGGGTTAGGCACCCCCAGGGGGGTCTTAGGGTTTGGCAGCTCCAGGGGGGTCTTAGGGTTAGGCACCACCAGGGGGTCTTAGGGTTTGGCAGCTCCAGGGGGGTGGTTAGGGTTAGGCACCACCAGGGGGGTCTTAGGGTTTGGCAGCTCCAGGGGGATCTTAGGGTTAGGCACCACCAGGGGGGTCTTAGGGTTAGGCACCGCCAGGGGAGGGTTCTGTGTGAGAGTAGGGCGAGCTTAGGTTATAGTTAGGTTTAACATTAACGGTAAAGTTACAGATAATGTAATACCACAATTAAATTGCTATTTACCGGTTTTGTTATCATTTTTGTTATTTATCATTGCACTTAAATTGTTATTTACCGATATTGCTAGTAATATCTTTATTTAACGTCATTCCTAAATTAGCTTACGACATTTTCAAATTTATGCTGATAATCACCCCTAATAAACTCAGTGGAACAAATACAAAATCTTGGACCAGCCAAGCCACTGAAGGAAACTAATAAGATCTGTGAAGGCCATACTGTAAATGTTGCTTGATTCTTGGACCAGTCCTTCAGCTGCCCGGCAGAGAAATGTCAAATAAGCCAGTCCACCAGGGGGGTGTAGCAAGGCAAAGTGACTCGCAAAACTATTGCATCAGCCCCATTTATAGGAAATAAATCACATACGTAAGGGAAAACAAATAAGCTCTAAGTAATGAACGTGGAATAATGAAGGTAATGAGGCTGATATTGCTGCAGGAGAGGAACTCGGATGTGTAGAATAAGCCAAAGCCACGCAAAGCCAGGCCAGAGTGAGGCAATCAATCACTGGCACTGGAGAGGTCATAAAGTATGGCTAATGACACATAATCAATGGGAATTGCAAAACATGTGCCTGTACAGCAAGAAGAGACACAAATATATACGCCCATGAAAAAAGGGTACATAGCACAAAAGTACTGTAATATTCAGAATTCATATTCAGGGCTCCTTTAAATAAATGGTTGGACCGTCAGTGACTTAAAGAGAACCCGAGGTGGGGTTCTGACAATGCAATCCACATACAGAGGCTTGGTCTGCCTATACTGCCCAGCCTCTGTTGCTATTTCAATCCCCCCTAAGCCCCCCCTGCGCTCTGCAATCCCCCATAAATCACAGCCGCGCTGCCGACACGCAGCATGTCACAGCGGGCTGTGTTTACCTCTGTACTGTCAGTCTGCCGCTCCCCCCGCCTCCTGCATAGCTCCAGTCCCCGCCCGCGTCCCTTCCCTCCCTGCTGATTGGATGGAAGGGACGCGGGCGGGACTGGAGCTATGCAGGAGGCGGGGGAGCATGCAGTGTGACAGTACAGATGTAAACACAGTCCGCACAGCTCAGCTGTTATTTATGGGGGATTGCAGAGCTCAGGGGGAACTTAGGGGGGATTGAAATAGCAACAGAGGCTGGGCAGTATAGGTAGACCCAGGCTCTGTACGTGGATTGCATTGTCAGAACCCCGCCTCGGGTTCTCTTTAAAGAGTACCCGAGGTGGGTTTCTGCAATCAATATTAGGACACAGAGGCCCATTCTGCATATTATCACTAGCCTCTGTGTCCAGGCATTGGTGGAGGGTGGATCTGGAAGGGCTAAGGCGAGGCCCCAGCCACGAACTGGGTGGCTGCCTGTGTCCCTTCCCTCCCCACGTCCGTAAGCTTCCTCCAATCGGCTTACAGAGGCGGGGAGGGAAGGGACACAGGCGGGGAGCCTCGCTGTAGAGGAGGGGGAGGAGCGGCGGTGAGTGGCAGCCTGGATGTAAACTGCCAACTAGCGACAATCTGTGTGTCGCTAGCCAGGCGGTTTTTATAAAGGGGGAAAGCAGAGCACAGGGGGGGGGGGGGGGCACTATACGGACACAGAGGCTGGGGATTGTATGCAGAATTTGCCTCTGTGTCCAAATATTGATTGCAAAAACCCACCTCGGGTTCTCTTTAAAGAGGAAATGTAAGGAAGATAATGAATAAAATGTGTTATTTTTTTACAATATTCATTTATAGATGATTTAGTCAGTGTTTGTACATTTTAAAATCTTCCCTCACCTTGACATACATTCTGAAATTTATCACTGGTGGTGACATGCATCTTTAGTCCTGCCAGGCGATCTGCACGGAATGCTCATTACTGAGAGTTCTATGCGCAGAGGTAGTTATTGTTTGCTTGGCAGTTGGAAAAACTGTTATTTCCCACAATGCAAGGAGGTTCACGGAGAGCAAACTGTCAGCACCATGGTCCTGACTAGTGTTGGGCGAACACCTAGATGTTCGGGTTCGCGAACGTTCGCCGAACATCGCCGCGATGTTCGGGTGTTCGCGCCGAACTCCGAACATAATGGAAGTCAATGGGGACCCGAACTTTCGTGCTTTGTAAAGCTTCCTTACATGCTACATACCCCAAATTTGCAGGGCATGTGCACCTTGGGAGTGGGTACAAGAGGAAAAAAAATATTTGAAAAAGAGCTTATAGTTTTTGAGAAAATTGATTGTAAAGTTTCAAAGGAAAAACTGTCTTTTAAATGTGGAAAATGTCATGTTTCTTTGCACAGGTAACATGCTTTTTGTCGCCATGCAGTCATAAATGTAATACAGAGAAGAGGTTCCAGGAAAAGGGACTGGTAACGCTAACCCAGCACCAGCAGCACCACACGTGATGGAACAGGAGGAGGCGCAGGAGGAGAAGGCCACGCTTTGTGAGACACAACAACCCAGGCCTTGCATGAGGACAAGAAGCGTGCGGATAGCATGCTTTGTACCGCCATGCAGTCATAAATGTAATACAGAGAAGAGGTTCCAGGAAAAGGGACCGGTAACGCTAACCCAGCACAAGCAGCAGAACACGTGATGGAACAGGAGGAGGCGCAGGAGGAGAAGGCCACGCTTTTTGAGACACAACATCCCAGGCGTTGCGTGAGGACAAATACCGTGCGGATATAGCAAGGCTTTTTGCCGCCATGCAGTCATAAATGTAATAAAGATGAGATGTTCAATAAACAGGGACCGGCAACGCTAACCCAGCAGCAGCAGCACACGTGATGGAACAGGAGGAGACGCAGGAGGAGAAGGCCACGCTTTTTGAGACGCAACCCAGGCCTTGCATGAGGACAAAAAGCGTGCGGATATAGCAATGCTTTTTGCCGCCATGCAGTCATAAATGTAATAAAGATGAGAGGTTCAATAAACAGGGACCGGCAACGCTAACCCAGCAGCAGCACACGTGATGGAACAGGAGGAGGTGCAGGAGGAGAAGGCCACGCTTTTTGAGACACAACATCCCAGGCCTTGCATGAGGACAAATAGCGTGCGGATATAGCAATGCTTTTTGCCGCCATGCAGTCATAAATGTAATAAAGATGAGAGGTTCAATAAACAGGGACCGGCAACGCTAACCCAGCAGCAGCAGCAGCAGCACACGTGATGGAACAGGAGGAGGCGCAGGAGGAGAAGGCCACGCTTTGTGAGACAAAACAACCCAGGCCTTGCATGAGGACAAGAAGCGTGCGGATAGCATGCTTTGTACCGCCATGCAGTCATAAATGTAATACAGAGAAGAGGTTCCAGGAAAAGGGACCGGTAACGCTAACCCAGCAGCAGCACACGTGATGGAACAGGAGGAGGTGCAGGAGGAGAAGGCCACGCTTTTTGAGACACAACATCCCAGGCCTTGCATGAGGACAAATAGCGTGCGGATATAGCAATGCTTTTTGCCGCCATGCAGTCATAAATGTAATAAAGATGAGAGGTTCAATAAACAGGGACCGGCAACGCTAACCCAGCAGCAGCAGCAGCAGAACACGTGATGGAACAGGAGGAGGCGCAGGAGGAGAAGGCCACGCTTTTTGAGACACAACATCCCAGGCCTTGCATGAGGACAAATAGCGTGCGGATATAGCAATGCTTTTTGCCGCCATGCAGTCATAAATGTAATAAAGATGAGAGGTTCAATAAACAGGGACCGGCAACGCTAACCCAGCAGCAGCAGCACACGTGATGGAACAGGAGGAGGCGCAGGAGGAGAAGGCCACGCTTTTTGAGACGCAACTCAGGCCTTGCATGAGGACAAAAAGCGTGCGGATATAGCAATGCTTTTTGCCGCCATGCAGTCATAAATGTAATAAAGATGAGAGGTTCAATAAACAGGGACTGGAAACGCTAACCCAGCAGCAGCACACGTGATGGAACAGGAGGAGGCGCAGGAGGAGAAGGCCACGCTTTTTGAGACACAACATCCCTGGCCTTGCATGAGGACAAATAGCGTGCGGATATAGCAATGCTTTTTGCCGCCATGCAGTCATAAATGTAATAAAGATGAGAGGTTCAATAAACAGGGACCGGCAACGCTAACCCAGCAGCAGCAGCAGCAGCACACGTGATGGAACAGGAGGAGGCGCAGGAGGAGAAGGCCACGCTTTTTGAGACACAACATCCCAGGCCTTGCGTGAGGACAAATAGCGTGCGGATATAGCAATGCTTTTTGCCGCCATGCAGTCATAAATGTAATAAAGATGAGAGGTTCAATAAACAGGGACCGGCAACGCTAACCCAGCAGCATATAGTGTGCTATATAGCGTGGCTGAGCGAGCAGTGTACTACTGTTCCCAGCAGACACAGAGTGGCAGTAAACACAATGCTATATAGTGTGGCTGAGCGAGGTACACAGAGTGGCAGTAAACACAATGCTATATAGTGTGGCTGAGCGAGCAGGGTACTACTGTTCCCAGCAGACACAGAGTGGCAGTAAACACAATGCTATATAGTGTGGCTGAGCGAGGTACACAGAGTGGCAGTAAACACAATGCTATATAGTGTGGCTGAGCGAGCAGTGTACTACTGTTCCCAGCAGACACAGAGTGGCAGTAAACACAATGCTAAATAGTGTGGCTGAGCGAGGTACACAGAGTGGCAGTAAACACAATGCTATATAGTGTGGCTGAGCGAGCAGTGTACTACTGTTCCCAGCAGACACAGAGTGGCAGTAAACACAATGCTATATAGTGTGGCTGAGCGAGGTACACAGAGTGGCAGTAAACACAATGCTATATAGTGTGGCTGAGCGAGCAGTGTACTACTGTTCCCAGCAGACACAGAGTGGCAGTAAACACAATGCTATATAGTGTGGCTGAGCGAGGTACACAGAGTGGCAGTAAACACAATGCTATATAGTGTGGCTGAGCGAGCGGTGTACTACTGTTCCCAGCAGCGACACACAATGACTGGGGGGACCCTGGCTAGTGTGGCTGGAGCGCGAACTACCCTGCCTGCCTACCCAAAGCTAAACCCACAGACAAATGGCAGAGATATGACGTGGTTCGGGTATTTATTTACCCGAACCACGTGACAGTTCGGCCAATCAGAGCGCGTTCGGGTCCGAACCACGTGACCCGTTCGGCCAATCACAGCGCTAGCCAAACGTTCGGGGAACGTTCGGCCATGCGCTCTTAGTTCGGCCATGTGGCCGAACGGTTTGGCCGAACAACACCATCAGGTGTTCGGCCGAACTCGAACATCAGGTGTTCGGCCGAGTTCGAACTCGAACTCGAACATCACCCGAACGGGGTGATGTTCTGCAGAACCCGAACAGTGGCGAACACTGTTCGCCCAACACTAGTCCTGACATCACACTGTGGGAGGGGTTTCCCCACAATATTAGCCTTACAGACCTCACTGATGATCTATTTGAGAAAAGGTTAAGATTTCTCGTGGGAAAGGGAGTATCAGCTACTGATTGGGATGAAGATTAAACCTTGGTTAAAGAAAGCTTGGTGTTTGGATACTAAAATATCACTAAAAGAGGAGAATACGGGGGGGGGTAGGAGGTGCCCTATTGGGTACTTTTTGCTCGACACTTCCGTCGGAAATGGTAGACCAAAGGTCGGGTGAATTTGAAATTGATGATAACCAAATTACAGATCGATAATGGTATGTATTTCTAATACAAGGAGTATTGGTATCGATTTGAATGATTTTATACTGATAATGACAACAGATGGAATGAGGTATAATTTTATATATATTCTTTTTGTGTGTATGTATCCTACATGCCTTATCATTTGTGCCAACTTCTTTACTGATACATTGTACTTATAGGGGAGACATATTGGTGATATTTATTTTATTTATATAGTCACCAATAACACGTATGAGGGGTACCTATATCTCCCCATATAATATTATTATTATTATCCTTTTATCAAATCATCCTTTTATTATATACATTGTGAAAGGTGGCAGAAAGGTCTGATTCCCTCTCTTTTTGCTACAGATGTGTGTATATATATATGTATAATCGTGGACTCCAACAGTTATTTGCCTCCTACAATTGGATTATATACTGTTATGTTTATGTTTTTATGTTTTTTATATTTTGATGGGAGCCTGTCCCCTACATTGAGCGCCATGTCTTTTCTTTTCCTTCAAGGCACGATACACGACCTGATGCAGCGGTATTAACCGCGAAACGCGTAGTCATTTTTCTGAGTGCTCCAATAAAGATTGTCTTTTACAACTATTTTGGAATGACTGCTTATTAAGGTAGGATCATTCCATCTGTTGTCATTATCAGTATAAAATCATTCAAATCGATACCAATACTCCTTGTATTAGAAATACATACCATTATCGATCTGTAATTTGGTTATCATCAATTTCAAATTCACCCGACCTTTGGTCTACCATTTTCGACGGAAGTGTCGAGCAAAAAGTACCCAATAGGGCGCCTCCTACCCCCCCGTATTGTCTAAAACCCTTCCTCTAAGGAATAGGGGTCACCACCTGGCAGGTGGTAACGTTTTTTCAGAGGAGCTGCGACCACCGAGAATTCCTCGCAAGGCCGAGTGGGGACGGTACTTCTCCACACGCGCTTCCAGACTGGTTGCACTACACGCAACCCAGCCTTGTGAGTATATTTCCATCTCTTTCTTACTGAAGTAACCACACGTGAGATACTACACCAGATTGGGCTCCCGTTGTCTCCCCGTCCTTTTTCTACCCTCCTAGCACTGACACTAAAAGAGGAGCACTTTTTAATAATAGAAGTATTCTGGATACGCGCTTTCAGCATCAGAAATGCTGATATATATATATATATATATATATATATATATATATATATACACACCAAGGGGTGAGCAGCACAAACCAAATTCTATGCAATTCTATGCAAAGCATGCACGCAGCACTGGAGGTCCCCAAACTCCATGAATAATATATAAATACAGAGGGGCTGCAGCACACAACAGGAAAACAGTGACAGGGGCTCTTGGTTACGCTTTAACGTGCTTAAGCTCACCAACTGCGCCAAAGTGTCCCCGATCTGGTGAGTCCTACTCTACCATGCAAAATGCCAGTTTTTATAAACAGTCTAGTGGGAACTAATCCATTCATTTATTACTCTATATTAGGCAAAGTTTATATTTTATAACAACTTGTATATTGTGAAATAAAGGACAGACAAAACAATACCTCTTTCTTCCCATACATAACAATGATTTAGTGCGGAGAAGATTGCTTTGCTAAAACACTGTTATGTTTTGGGTTTTTTTTTCCTTTTTTTTTTTTTTTTTCTTTTCAAAATTAATTTAAAAAAAAATTCTGGAGACAGGCCATAGACTTGAAAGAGAATCTGTACTGTAAACTGCTTACAATAAAAAGCATTCTATTCATTATGTTCTCCTGGACCCCTCTGTGCTGTTTCTGCCACTCCCTGCTGCAATCCTGGCTTGTAATTGCCATTTTTATGCAGTGTTTACAAACAAAAGACATAGCAAGTGATAGGCTGAAAGTAGCTCAGTGTGTGAGTCATACAGAGTGTGCAGGGGGCCTGGAGAGGGTGTGTATAGCTTCTATCCAATCACAAGCACAGCACATTCCAGCCTGACTGCCTCAGCCCGACAGAGCCGACAGAGGAGAGAAGATTAGATCATATAACAGAGATAATACAGCCACTGTGCAACTAGGAAAGGCTGCAGTAAGACAGAGCACATTAGAACAGCTATAGGAACATATAGGATAGAAGAAATAAGGCTCAACATTTTGTTACAGAGTCTTTTTAATACAACCCCTGCTTGCAGTTAGAATAACAGGAATCACGAGATCAGTTACAATGCAGTATTGTGAACAGGCCCATAGAATTATATGGGCAGTGTGTTGACATGCAGGATGGGGCAGCATGGTGGTGAAGTGATTACCATACTTACACAGTAGTGACTAGATTTCAGCTTGAATTTTCTCCACAGACATTTTCACCTCAAATTTTACATTTTTGCTTGATGCAAGCTTCTCATGAAAATATGATGGTTTTTCACAGAGTAAACATTTTCAGAAAAAATATACCTTTCTTCAAAATATGTTTTCCCATGCCCATTGACTTCAATGCATCTCACAAAAAAAAAATATTTTCTTATGCCCATATTTTTTCATGAATATTTTAATTTGTGCGGAAATTAATCTTCTCATTGTGACTGACGCCAATGACCTGCCATTACGAACGGCAAGAAAATGGGCTTATGGGAACAAGTCAAAACATTTTTTTCAAAAAGACCTTACGGTTTTTGGGAAACTAAATATCAAAACAAATTGTAAGACAAATGTTTTTTAGTTGCGTGTGGTCCGGTAGACATAACAACAAAGGTTGTTTAGGTGATACCTTTAATGTACAATATTTCTTTGCAAGCTTTCGGAACTTTAAGTTTCTTCTTCAGGCATGGTTCAGAACTGGATCAGAACCATACAAAGTACTGTCACATACACCAGCCTTAGGATTAGGATTCATTCTCTGCTGACTCCTGACTGTTAGTGAGAGCAGAGACAGACTTGCTGTAGATAGGTAGGGAAAGCATTAGCTAGGCCTGTGTTCTTGTTCCTTACTTGTTGTGAAAGCACAAGACTTTTGAGGGCTAGCACATCGGTCTCCTGTGTTTTTCTTTTTTGTGTGACACTCCACAGCCCACTGACACCCAGAGCTGTGTGCACACTACTGCTGTTGCTACATTAAGTTGCAGGCACAGAACCACTCCAGTGCATTATTATTTCACTGTATTCTGACAGTACTATTGCATTTCTCTGTGTGTGACACTCCACAGCCCACGTACACCCAGAGCTGTGCATAATGTGATTTCTGCCCTTTAGGTTTTAAAACCTGTCCTTGCGTCAACTCCGTAATTTTTGGTGGGACGTTTGGCATGGATCCCCCTCCGGCATGCCACAGTCCAGGTGTTCGGCCCCTTGAAACAACTTGTCCATCACTTTTGTGGCCACTTTTGTAGGTTTTAAAATTCACCTACCCATTGAAGTCTAACATTTGTGTTAGTTCGCGTTCGCCGTTCAAAATTTAATGTTCACGACATCTCTAGTCAGTGACAGTATATGAGTTAAAGTGGTAGAGAACAGGGTGAAAAGTGTTCAATTTCAGTTCTGTGCTGCAATGCTTTCAAGTCCTAGCAGTTCTAGCGGTTCAAGTAGTTCTAGCGGTTCAAGCAGTTCTAGCATGGTTCTGCGTTAAGCATGGCTACAACCAGAGGGAAAAAGCTGTCCCCATGCGTGGAAGTTTTAGTTGTGACTGACCGGCATCTCACCCCTGAAGGAATTAGTTGGAAGATGGAGTGAGCAGGGTGAAAAGGGTCAGAGGCAATCTTGGTTGTTTTCTTTCTGCACCTGCTAGCATAAAGATGATTCAGGTAAGATAGTTAAAGCCAATTATTCTTTCCGCTGATTGGATGAAGTGCTGCAGCCTCACCCTGTCTCGTACGGAGCACAAGCTGAACCAGACAATCATAGATGATGTCATGATGGATTTGATGATCGCAGTATAGAACGTAATCATTAATTTCAGCTGCCGTAGGTGGTACATCCTCTGTTGGATTTTTCTTTTTTTTTAATGATGGTGACAGTGTTGTCATCCCTTTTTAGGTTATTGGAGATTGTAGACCAAGCAATTTTAATGACTCTACTCTAGTTTACATTATTAAGATCATTCTCTGACTGGTGTGGTGTCCTGTGTGAGCAGTAGCTTATGTGATAACCGGGGACCATGTTCTTGTTGCCAAGGCTACCAGTTCCGTCCATCATCAGAACAGTTATCAGCTTTATGAAAATCAAGCTTCTGACACGTATAGCTTATGTTTGAGGCTGTGTAGATGCAGTATGAAAATTGAGTACTGCATAGACCATTCATGCTAGTTCTAGGTAGGAGGAAAACTACTAAACGCAAAAGATCAGCATGGCAGCTACAACAGTAGCAGTTTTACAGGAAAATAGCAATGGCAGACTTCAAATCTAGCATTTATATATATATATATATATATATATATATATATATATATATATATATATATATATATATATATAGTGACAAATTAATGTGGGTGCTGAAAATAGCCGCTTGCAGAATATCAGTAAAATTACCAATATTCTGCCATTAGGCTATATGTAATTACATAGGTAAAATATCTGTAATTTTTACAGATAATGTACTGCCCCCTAACATGATCCCATTCTCACTTGAGCCCTCCCTCTATGCCTGCCCCTAACAGATCCCCCCCTTGCCTATGCCTAATCCTTAATGACCTGCCAAACCAATGCCTAACCCTAACTGACCCCCCCAAACCAATACCTAACCTTAATTAAACTGCGGCTACAAATAATATTAATGTGCACCTATGACCCACTCAAATTACCGCAGTGCCTCAAATGAACTACTGTCATCTAATGGTTTAGTAATTACAAGGCAGATGTTGCCTTTTTACAATCCTATCAGGAAATTTAAATTACATGACCTGATTTCTGCAGCTATTTTGATTGCATATTCTTAGTACCATTCAGACTGAAAGGGGGATGACACAGACTGAATCTGTCATTTAAGATGTAAACCTTTAGCACAGACAGTCCGTTGCACAGGAAGTAGCCAATGTCTGGGCTCTTGATTCTTATAAACATGATTTGTTATATGTTAGCAAAAAACACAGAGAAAAAATAAACGTTTGAGTCCAGGAAAGCAATTTGTGTAGTGTGTAAGCAAACCCAAGGAGATCCTCAGGCAAAAAAGCAAATACTTTCCTCAGAGGATCTTCTCACACTGCCTTCAGGATCTATGCCGCTTCTGAGGACCCTACATAACATCGAGGCAGTGCTCTTTTTTGAGTGGTCATGGTGCACCTGTGCAGTAGTAGGGAGCCGTTTGTGAACAGCTCCAGCTTACTGCGCAGATGCGGCCATCTACAGATGAGGGCAGCCCCTATATTCCTACCGACGACAAGCCATTTTTTGGTTTTCTTCTGGGGTCAGCGCTCGGCAAAGGGGGGCTGGAGAACAACATGGAAAGCAGTGGCATAACTACAATTAGCATACATGTCAAACTCCGGCCCATGGGCCAAATCTGGCCCTTGGAGCCATCAGATTTGGCCCTCAGGTGTTTTTCCCACTTTGCATTATGTTTGGCCCACTCTAGACCACCATTGAAGCTATATTGGAGGGTAAGCCCTATATCACCAAGGAAGCCATATGGGGAGGGGCACAGCACTAGATACAAGAGAACTGTATAGGATAGGGAGGGGGGGCCCTAGACACTAGCGAACTGTATAGGGGAAGGAGGGGAGCACTAGACACTAGGAAACTGTATAGATAAGGGAGGGACCACTAAATATCAGGGAACTGTATAGTGGATGGAGGGGGGCTATCAGACACCAGGAAACTTTATAAGTGAGAGAGGTGGCCACATCATTGAAGTTCGCCCATGACTTGTTTCCAGAGCTCAATTTCGTCCCACTTTGAATTTGATGAAAGAAAACAGAGGCGCCAGCAGGATAAAAAGATTGCCAATTAAAACCAAATAAAATGTGGGCGGCACTGGTGGATATGCCTCCCCTACAGGAATCAGTCAACCACTGTATATGGTCAAGATATAAGTTTTTATTCAATTTCAAGCTCCCAAAAAACACAATCTGCAAAACACAATCTGTTTTTTTGGGAGCTTGAAATTGAATAAAAACTTATATCTTGACCATATACAGTGGTTGACTGATTCCTGTAGGGGAGGCATATCCACCAGTGCCGCCCACATTTTATTTGGTTTTAATTGGCAATCTTTTTATCCTGCTGGCGCCTCTGTTTTCTTTCATTACATGATCATCCACCTGGTGGATAGGTGTGGACACCTTTTTTTCTTCTATACAGAGAGCGACTTTTTAACCTGAGCGGGGACAGGTCTAATCTCCCCGTCTGTGCTATAAGTGGTTGCCTGAACGTGGCAACCCACACTTGTGAGTATAATTCTACTCTTTTACTTTGATGCCAACTGTTTCTACTATATTACACTATCGGGGGCTCTCGATTGTTCCTTTCTTCTCTCCCTACACTTTGAATTTGAGTTTGACACCCTTGCTCTATAGGATCCACAGGCTTCCTTCTTCTTAGGTAAGCAGGGTCGGAACAAGGCAGAGGCGAGAGAGGCTCCAGCCTCAGGGCGCAGTGTAGGAGGGGGCACAGAACTCACTCAGCTATCATTCCCCTATTGTGTTTGAAGCAGAGAGAAATAAGAGAAAGAGGATACATGGCAGTGACTGCAAGCCAGATAACTAGAGATTAAGGTGTTGGAGGCCCTGGGGCACCTCTTAGTCTAATAACAATCAGTGTGTGATGGCTGGGGTGGGAGGGATGGAGGGGCGCACTTTGGTGTCTCAGCCTTGGGTGGTGTAGGACCTTGTCCCGGCTCTGTAGGTAAGTATGTGTTTTTTTGTACCCAAAGGTTAGCCTTTCTTGTTAAATTGTATGATGCCCCATATTTTTATAGTTATATTTCATCTCACCCCTTATAAATAACATACGCCCTTGCCCATGACATGAACTGATGCAGTTTGCATGAAGACGATCATTATTCAGAGAGGCTCTGCAGACCCCGGTAGAACAACTAATTAAAATGGACACAATTCACATGCTAATATCTTCTGACATTTCAGGCGATGGCCTAATCACAGAGGGCTCTGGAGAGTTCCCTCTCTTCTGTATCGCACACAATATTCTGATTTTGTTATAAATAAAACATTCATTACTGTGGCCAATTGATGCTCTCATTTGACTCATTCGTGTGTTGTCTGTAACATCTGGTGAGTGACATTTTACTTCACCTTTACCACGCTTGTATCTTCTTATCACATTTAGATTAATTACAGCATTTTTCGTTGTAACGCAGGGCATGTATTGAAATCTGAAAAACTGTTTTGTCCTCTTCATAAGAGAGTTTAGGATCACCAAATGAGCACCAAATATGGGAGGTGTTGGGGTCATCAGGCTGGGTGCTGGACAGGAGGTATATTTCCCTGTTATTTGGACTGTGCTCCCTTTAATCACAACATGTGTACCTGGAAAGGAGTCTGGGTAAGGTTTGGCAGCAAGCCAGTTACTGCCTTTTTTTTCCAGGGCCGGACTCCTAGAATGGGAGGGAAGGAAGGGTGGGCCTTCCCATTCCACCCAGGTACACACCTGTTTTTCTGTGCAGCAGAAAGAAGCTCTACCACTATTTGCATATCAGGAAACAGCTCACATGCACTCAGGGTGGAGTTGATGTGGAGGAGCATGTGTGCTGCTGAGCTCCTGACTGTTTGGAGACGGTGCTGGAAGCCAAACCATACTTTGGACTGCTGTTTGTATGGCTTTGGATTAAAACGGAACTCCAGTGAAAATTATGCAATAAAAAAGTGCTTCATTTTTACAATAAGTATGTATAAATGATTTAGTCAGTGTTTCCCCATTGTAAAATATTTTAAATCCCTGATTCACATTCTCACATTTATTACATGGTGACATTCTTACTGTTGGCAGGGGATGTAGCTGTAGCATGCTTTGTTGGCAGTTGGAAACAGCTGTAAACAGCTATTTCCCACAATGCAACAAGGTTCACAGACAGGAAACTGCCAGGAGTATCATGGTACTCAGAGTTTCTTGTGGAAGGGGTTTCACCACAATATCAGCCATACAGCGCACCCTGATGGTCTGTTTGTGAAAAGGAATAGATTTTTCATGTAAAAGGGGGTATCAGTTACTGATTGGGATAAAGTTCAATTCTTGGTCTGAGTTTCTCTTTAAAGAGAATCTGTACTTTAAAATTCTTACAATAAAAAGCATACCATTCTATTCATTATGTTCTCCTGGGTCCCTCTGTGCTCTTTCTGCCACTCCCTGCTGCAATCCTGGCTTGTAATTGTCAGTTTTAGGCAGTGTTTACAAACAAAAGACATGGCTGCTAACCAGAGTGTGATAGGCTGAGAGGAGAGCTTGGAGAGGGTGGGTAAAGCTTCTGCCTATCACAAGCAGTGCTGCACATTCCACACATTCCAGCCTGAGCCCGACAGAGCTGGCAGAGGAAAGAAGATAAGATTTATTACAGAGACAGTGCAACTAGAAAAGGCTGCAGTAAGCCAGATCACATTAGATCAGGTATAGGAACTTGTAGGATTGAAGAAATAAGGCTCAAAATTTTGTTACAGAGTCTCTTTAAAGGGACGGTCCAAGCAAAATAAAAAAAACGAGTTTCACTTACCTGGGGCTTCTACCAGTCCCATGCAGCTATCCTGTGCCCTCGTAGTCACTCACTGCTGCTCCAGTCCCCCGCTGGCAGCTTGCCGACCTCGGAGGTTGGCGGGCCGCATTGCGTACATTTTTACGCATTCCCGTTAGTGCAGGAACATTAACACATACATTTTTATGCGTAACTGGTTCAATACATACATTTTTACGCATTAAACCAGTAATGCGTAAAAATGTATGTGTTAATGTTTCTGTACTAGCGGGAATGCGTAAAAATGTACGCAATACGGCCCGCCGACCTCCGAGGTCGGCAAGCTGCCAGCGGGGGACTGGAGCAGCAGTGAGTGACTACGAGGGCACAGGATGGCTGCATGGGACTGGTAGAAGCCCCAGGTAAGTGAAACTCGTTTTTCTTATTTTGCTTGAACCTTCCCTTTAAGGAAATGAACTGTATTTGAAAAAGCTGGATTTTTACAACTTCTATGGACTAGAAAGCTGAAGTAAGCTTCCATTTACTTTCCAAGTTATGCTGAAGTAAAGCTGTTTATGTTACTGCTGCAAATAAACAGACTTTTGTTTATACAACTGTGTACTGCGTGTTGGCTGCGACTGGTTCAATGCGTACATTTTTACACATTGAACCAGTAATGCGTAAAAATGTATGTGTTAATGTTCCTGCACTAGCGGGAATGCGTAAAAAATGGACGCAATGCGGCCCGCCGACCTCCGAGGTCGGCAAGCTGCCAGCGGGGGACTGGAGCAGCAGTGAGTGACTACGAGGGCACAGGATGGCTGCATGGGGCTGGTAGAAGCCCCAGGTAAGTGAAACTCATTTTTCTTATTTTGCTTGAACCTTCCCTTTAAGGAAATGAACTGTATTTGAAAAAGCTGGATTTTTACTACTTCTATGGACTAGAAATCTGAAGTAAGCTTCCATTTACTTTCCAAGTTATGCTGAAGTAAAGCCGTTTATGTTACTGCTGCAAATAAACAGACTTTTGTTTATACAACTGTGTACTGCGTGTTGGCTGCGACCCCTCTAAACTTCACAGAGGTCATATTGTACCTAAATCTGGTACAGTGGATCGGCAAAGTCATCAAAGCCGGATTTATACTTTTTCTGCCCCTAGACCAACTAACATAAATATACAGCAGCCCTTTTCAGTTATATACAGATCTCTTTTTCAGCAGCATCCCTCTTCTGTGTTGCTCCCATTTGCAGCCTCTTCTTCTACGTGCAGCAATCCCTTTTCCATGTCCATCCGCCCTTGGTCAGCTGCCGCCCAAAGCCTGGGCCTTGTTAGCCTTCCCAGAAATCCAGCCCTGAAAGTTGTCGTAATGGCAAGCGATAAGTGACCATGGCCATTTTTGGTACACAGTTGGCTTTGCAAAAGTTTTGCATGTTTTTCAAATATGAGAATAGTTGCAAAAGTAAACAGGAGTTAACCCTCTCTACTAAAATTTTCTGGATAAAACCAAAACATCCCCCCCCTACCACCCCACCTCCGGGAGCAATCTAAGGAGTTCTGCAGGGGGAATACAGAGGGTCTCTGTCTCCTCACACTAGAGCAAGGAGGTGATCGGGCATCAGTTAGAGGGTACTGGGCAGGTGTTGGCTGCAGCACTGTCCCCATTACACGTGCACTAGCGTAATTCTATAATCTTGCAGCGCAAGTCTGTGTTCAACACTTTGATTCATATATGGTGACACTTTGCCAGACAAGATCTGGCAATGGATCCCCTAGTGATGGGCTCTTTAACCAGCAGGTTGAATGCCTTTAATGGGGGGGGGGGGGGCAGCAGGCAAATGAGGGGACCTTAAGAGACTTAAGACCAACTGTGCAAAGTTTGAGAACCCTGCTATTAACAGTGCAGAAGGGCTGCAGTTTAAATTTTTCCAGGGAAATCTGTTTTTGACTCCACCCAGTTTTTTGTGACCTTGACACACAGTCACTCAATGACCAAGTTTGTGAGCTTTCGGGTTCATGGCATCAAAACTGGGTGAATGGAAGCAGTTTATCCAGCAAAGAAATGGGATTATCTCTTTTTGGCTTCACCCTTTTAGTGAATTTGAACCCCAGTCACTGAGGGCCCTTTTCCACTTGCAATCGCTAGCGTTCACGCTGAACGCTAGCGATTGCTGAATCGCAATTACCGGCGATTCCCCGACGTTCGCCGCCGCGATTTTGCTATGCTATGCACTGCATAGCAAAATCGCGGCAAATATCGCTCCGCCGCGCGTTCGCGTTCCTGACAAAAATGAATCGCGGTAGTGGAAATGACCTACCGCGATTCCTATGTTAAAAAGCAAACCGTAGCGATTGTAAAATCGCTAGCGGTTTGCGTTTTTGCGATTCAGCCAGCGCTGGTGGAAAAGGGCCCTTAATGACCGACAGTATCAGGTTTGAGGCTTCTACCTTAACAGGGTAAGTATGGCAGCAGTTTCAATACTCCGCTTGAAAATCAATAGGTGAATTTTGATTGGTTGTTGTAGGCTCCACCTGCTTTTCTGAATATTAATCCTAGTCACCCAGTGACCAACTGTGTCAAGTTTGAGAACCCTGCCAATAACAGTGTAAGAATGGCTGCAGTTTACATTTTCCCATGTAAAAAGTTAGTTGTATTTGGCTCCTCTCACTATTTCTAACCTTGACATACAGTGATTCTATGACCAAGTTTATGAGCTTTTGGGGTCTTTGACATCAATAACTTACATTTTCCCATTTAAATTAAACAAATCTGATTGGCTGTTTGTGGCCTGTCACCTTTTCAGAATGTAAACCCCAGTCTCCCAGTGACTGACTGTACCAGATTTGAGGCCTCTGCCATTAAGACAAAGACAAGACAAATAACATTTATATCGCGCTTTTCTCCTGGCGGACTCAAAGCGCCAGAGCTGCAGCCACTAGAATGCGCTCTATAGGCAGTAGCAGTGTTAGGGAGACTTGCCCAAGGTCTCCTACTGAATAGGTGCTGGCTTACTGAACAGGCAGAGCCGAGATTCAAACCCTGGTCTCCTGCGTCAGAGGCAGAGCCCTTAACCATTACACCATCCAAGCCAGTGTAAGAATGTTACTAACTACTTTACACTGCCGATTTGTTATCTATATCCAATATTGGACTACTACAAATTCCCCTCTTTGTTGTTTAAGTTTACAGAGTATCCTTATTTTTTATTTTTATTTTCATTTATTTATTATTTTTCTATTTTCCTCATTTCTAACGTTGTACTACATGAAACAATTTAAGTACACGTTATTCTGTTTTACATTTAAATTGAATAAAAAAACTTTATGATTAAAAAAAAAATAGTGTAAGAATGGCTGCGATGTAAATATTCCCCTTAAAAATCAAGAGGTTAATTTTGATTGGCTGTTGTAGGCTCCACCCACTTTCCTAAATATTAATCCCAGTCATCCAGAGACCAACTGTGTCAAGTTTGAGAGCCCTGCCGAAATAGAATGGCTGAAATCAATCCAACAACTCTGATTGGCTGTTTGTGGCTCCACCCCCTTTACTGAATGTGGACCCTAGTCACCCAGTGACTGACTGTATCAGGGTTGCGGCCCCTGCCATTAACAGTGTAAGAATGGTAGCAATGTAAATATTCCTCTTGAAAATCAACAGGTGAATTTTGATTGGCTGTTAACCCACATTTCTGAATATTAATCCCAGTCACCCAGTGGCCAACTGTGTCAAGTTTGGGAAACCTGCCTTTAACAGTGTAAGAATGGTTGGAGTTTATAGTTCCCCATGTAAAAAAATGTAGCTGTTGGCACCACCCACTTTCTCTAACCTTTACATACAGTCACTCAATTACCAAGTTTATGAGCTTTGGAATCCTTGGTATCAATAATTTGTATGTTCTCATTGAAATTAAACAAATCTGATTGACTGTTTGTGGCTCCACCCCTTTCTGAATTTGAATCCCAGTCACCCAGTGACCAACTGTACCAGGTTTGAGGCATCTGCTATTAACAGTGTAAGAATGGCAGCAATTTAAATATTCCCCTTGAAAATCAACAGGGGAATTTTGATTGGCTGTTGTAGGTTCCACCCATTTTCATGAATATTAATCCCAGTCACCCAGTTACCACATGTGCAAAGTTTGAAAAACCTGTCATTAACAGTGTAATGGCTGCAGTATATTTTTTCCCAGTGAAATTTGTTTTTGGCTCTGCCCACTTTTTGTAACCTTGACACACAGTCAGTCAATTACCAAGTTTGTGAACTTTCAGGATCCTGGCATCAAAAATGTGTGAATGGAAGCAGTTTATCCACCAAGGAAATCTGATTGGCTGTTTTTGGTCCGCCCCTTTAGTGAATTTGGACCCCAGTCACACAATGACTGACTGTAGCAAGTTTAAAGCCTCTACCATAAACAGTGTAAGAATGGCAGCAGTTTAAATATTCCCCTTGAAAATCAAAAGGTGAATTTTGATAGGCTTTTGCAGGCTCCACCCACTTTCCTGAATCTTAATCTCATTCACCCAGTGACCAAGTATGCCAAGTTCGAAAACCCTGCGATTAACAGTCTAAGAATTGCTGCAGTTTACATTTTACCATTAAAAATGAATGACTGAAATTTGATTGGCTGTCTTATGCTCCGCCCACTTTTCCGGGATTTGTAACCTCAGTCACCAAGTGACCAAGTGTGCCAGGTTTGTGGGGACTCTGGCTTGAGTTCTGTGAGAATGGCAGCCTTTTACATTTTTCAATTGACATGAATGGGGGAAATCTGATTTGCTGTTTGTAGCTCCGCCCAGGTGTGCAGGGGGGCTGCGAGACCCCCAGAACATATCATCCCAGGTAGCATTCAATTCAGATGCAAATCATATTCAAATCTGCTACTACTTATCATGAAAACAGGAAACTCAGGAGGAGGGGCTGGGAGCAGCTAACCTGACAGTTACATAGTTACAAACAGGGGTCGAGTCCTGCGTGGACGCGGGTGAACGGCGTCCACCCACTTATTCTTCAGAGTGAACGTCATTCACCCTGGCTTGTGTGGAGGGGAGCAGCGCAGAGAAGGAGAGCTATGGGGACAGCGGGGATGGGCGGACATCTCCCCCCCCCCCCATCCCTCACCTTCGTGCTCCCCTTCTTGCCTCTCCCCTCCGGCGTTTTGAAATGTCGGGCCCGGCGGCGAAAGTGGGCGGAGACTTACCGCCTTCTTTCAGCCGCAAGGGATGCTCCGCTCTGTGTGCGTCTAGAAGACCAGACTAGCCGCACACAGAGAGGAGCGTCCCTTGTGGCTGGAACGAGGTAAGTCTCCGCCCACTTTCGCCGCCGGGCCCGACACTTCAAAACGCCGGAGGGGAGAGGCAGGAAGGGGAGCATGAAGGTGAGGGATGGGGGGGGGGATGTCCGCCCATCCCCGCTGTCCCCATAGCTCTTCTTCTCTGCGCTGCTGCCCTCCTGCTGGCTACCTGGGCACATATCCCCCTGCCTACATATACTGGGCACATATACACCTGTCTACATATACTGGGGACATATACACCTGGCTACATATACTGGGGACATATACACCTGGCTACATATACTGGGGACTACTATACCCCTGACTACATATACTGGGCACATATACCCCTGGCTACATATACTGGGCATATATACCTCTGCCTACATATACTGGGCATATATACCTCTGCCTACATATACTGGGCATATATACCCCTGACTACATATACTGGGCATATATACCTCTGCCTACATATACTGGGCATATATACCCATGACTACAAATACTGGGGACATATACCCCTGGTTACATATACTGGGCATATATACCGCTGGCTACATATACTGGGCATATATACCTCTGCCTACATATACTGGGCATATATACCCCTGGCTAGATAAACTGGGCATATATACCTCTGCCTACATATACTGGGCATATATACCCCTGGCTACATATACTGGGGACATATACCCCTGGCTACATATACTGGGCACATATACCCCTGCCTACATATACTGGGCACATATACCCCTGGCTACATATACTGGGCATATATACCCCTGGCTACATATACTGGGCACATATACCCCTGCCTACATATACTGGGCACATATACCCCTGGCTATATATACTGGGCACATATACCCCTGGCTATATATACTGGGCACATATACCCCTGGCTACATATACTGGGCACATATACCCCTGGCTACATATACTAGGCAACTATACCTCTGGCTACATATACTGGGGACTACTATACTCATGGCTACTTATACTGGGGACACCTATAGACCTGGCTACCTGGGGGTACCTATTTTGGGGGAACTGCTGTCAGATTATCTGCATTTTTGTGGAACCGCTGTTATGTATTTTGGGGAACAGCTGCCAGATTATGTGTATGTTAGGGGAACGGCTGCTGCCAGATTACGTTTATTTTGGGGAACTGCTGCCAGATTGTGTATGTTTGGGGGACCACTACTGCCAGATTATATGTCCTTTGGGTGTTACGTGTATTTTGGGTGATCCGCTGCCAGGTTTTGCGTATTTTGGGGAACTGCAGCCAAATTATGTGTGTGTTGGTGGAACTGCTGCTGCCACATTGTCTATTTTGGGGGAACCACTCCCATATTATCTGTATTTTGGAGGAACTTCTACCAGATTATGTGTCTTTTTGGTGAAATGCTGTCAGGTTACATCTATTTTTGGGGGATACATTACGGCAGAGCTCAAACTTCCTCGGCAGACCTTTTACATCACTGCTAAGGTCATGTATATTTGGCCCCACCCATGACCACGCCCACGTCGTGCTTGTCCACTCCCATTTTTTGGCGCGCCGGTTCTCCAAGTGAGTCCACTCACTTCTTTTCCCAGGACTAGACCCCTGGTTACAAAGTTAAGGAAGGGTGGGGGGAAAGGCTGTGCATCCCTAAACACATGTTGCAATTGAATGGTTAATCACACAGGCATACACCGCCTCCGCCAGACTAGGAGGAACTTTTTTTTTTTTTTGCTTAGCTGCTCCCAAGGTTTTAAATTTAGGTTAGGTCACTTGCCCGGAGGTTTGCCTCATCGTGGTGCAAGTGTCTAGTATAATATACTTTGCATGCAAACCGTATTGGAAGCTAAAGTTCCTCCTAATTTAATAAATGTTAGCACTTGTCTTGGATGCAGGGCATGCATTTTTCAGTCTGGCAGATGCGATGTATGCCTGTGCGATTAATCATTCAATTGCAACATGTGTTTAGGGACGCGCAGCCTTTCCCCCCACCTTTCCTTAACTTTGTACCTATGTAACTGTCAGGTAAGCTGCTCCCAGCCTCTCCTCCTGAGTTTCCTGTTTGCATGATAAGTAGTAGCAGATTTGCATATGATTTGCATCTGAATTGAATGCGAAGTGTGCAGAAAATCTATTTAGGTGCTTCACACTGAGCTGGTGGTCATTTCAGATGCACCCTTAGTGGTATGCGCTGGCATTCTCCTCGCTGTGCAACCAAATGTAAGTTACACTTTTTTTTGCTTAGCTGCTTCCAAGGTTTTAAATTTAGGTTAGGTCACTTGCCCGGAGGTTTGCCTCACCGTGGCGCAAGTGTCTAGTTTAATATACTTTGCATGCAAACCATATGGGAAGCTAAAGTTCCTCCTAGTTTAATAAATGTTAGCACTTGTCTTGGATGCAGGGCATGCATTTTTCAGTCTAGCAGAGGCGGTGTATGCCTGTGCGATTAACCATTCAATTGCAACATGTGTTTAGGGATGTGCAGTCTTTCCCCCCACCTTTCCTTCACTTTAACAATATGTCTGCTTCCATTAAAGCAGGAAGTAGACACACTGCATATGTATTGAAGGATTTGTATCAGCTGTAACAAAAACATGTTTTTCTTTAAAGGTTTAGGGTAGAAGGGTAGAAGAGGAAGTTTTTAGTTCATTTCCACTTTAAGATTATCATCCCGCCATCTCTTCTGGTGGATGACCAGAGTTGCACTTACATTCTCTACCCTGAGCTTTAACACGTCACCCATCATAGCTGAGACTTTGACATCTTCAAATCTAATTATCAAACCACAAATCAGGAATGCCATAGGCGTTTTCCTTGTACTCATGAAGTCGGACAGAATAAGTACTACCGTACTTACCTAGAAGTAGATAAAAAAAATTGCAATGAGTGGAGAGCAATTTTGACCGATTTTAGATAATCCTTTTCAAATGTAATTTACAGCCCCTGAGTTCCTCTAAAAGTCGATAACACATTGATGCACAAAATCACGTGAAGGATTAAGAGTGCCGAGAAAACCTTGACACCGGATTTTCCATAAACCCAGCAATACATCTCAAAGAGCGTACCATGCGCCGTACACTGCGGCAAGAGGAGATGTAGAAGGGAATATCTCCATAATGCACCCTATCCAGAAGAATGAAAAAAATAAACACATTATACTCTCCTTCCACATGTTTTATAACAAAGGGAAACCCTGTCAATTGTGCTTAGAGAACGGGACTTTACATGTAATGAATCCCGGTATCTACATCAGCACAAGGCCAAAAGGAAACAAACATGTTTGTATTCATTCAGTTTTCAAATAAGACATTGTATCTCCGTTCCATTATACAACATACGGTATAGCTGGTGTACACACATCCCGGGATTTCATGCCAACTCCATAGACAAAGCAAGCATGAAAGCTTCAAGGACATACCCAAGGACAAATGTGAACAACAGACAAACCCAAGGACAATAGCTCTGTTATGGTGAACTCAGTGGCCACGGTAAAGTTACCTATTGTATCGCTTTCATTCATAAACTGAAAAAAAAACCTGATAAATACATTAAGCAATATTTTTACACATAAACATAGAAAAAGATGCCCGGTATTATTTATAGTGTTTTCTAGGCAGATGTAAACAACTTGTATAAAGGAACTGGGTTAATGTTAGCTAGGTGTTTATCTGCATGTCAAGACATTGAGGCTTGAGTTAACTTAAGTAGATTACTCCAATCCAACGGGAGTGTGGGGGAATAGTCTTATGTACAATACAGGTTTATATAGAGCCAGTTTTATCTACAATGGGACCCCCAGCAAAATCGAACCCGGTGCGCCCCTGGCAAACCCCTTATTAGGCATACGGCTCCTTTATTGCTGGCCAATTCCCCCACACACACACACACACAGGGCCCAAAGCTGGCTGTTTTTCCCCCCAGATCACCTCCTAACCTAAATGTGCTCCCTGGGCCCTGTCCCAGCCGGCACATTCCTCCATTGGTCCACGGTTCCATTGTTCAGATGTCTCAGATCACAGAAAAGTTGCAGCCAGCAGTGGATGGAGATGGAGAGCATGGTTTCACGAACGGACAGTGGAGTGTGCCCGCTATCCTACTAAAGACTCCACGGGGGCTCCGGGGAGCAGTTAGATGGGGGGGGGTGACCCAACAGCTGACTTGGGGCCCTGGGGCAATTGCCCAGGTTGCCCATATAGGAGCACTAGCCCTAGGTTTATCATTATCTTTAACTACCTGATAATAAATATTTAGCTCTACTTGTGTATCTTTATTTATAAAAACGGCATCATGGTGGCATGAGGCGTAGTACTTTAAAGATGCCCTGAGCAAATCCTTAAAATGAAAATATGCACATATCTGGGGCTTCCTTCAGCCCCCCTAAGCCCACGAGGTCCCTCCCATCCTCTACGCGGTCCCACTGGTGGCCCTGTTAGCCCAATGACTTTGGGCAAAGTCGTGCACAACTGCACATGTGCGGCCCGTCTGCTAACTAGGCTTGATCACGTGCCCATTGCCATAGGTGTCCTGCGCTTGCGCAGTTCTCGAAAGAGAAACTGGTCCAAAATAGAGCAGTTCCTTAGAGCCTTCAATCAAAAACCTTCATCTGGCCATCTGCTCCAGTTATCCTTAATAAATTGGGTTTTAACACATTTGCCCCATATTTTAATAGGTTTCTAGGTGGAGTGGAGTCTGTTTTTTTTTTTTTGAATAGACAACTGAGTCTATAAGATAACATTTGCTAGACCAAGAGGGACCAGCCACATTCTTCCCTCATACTGCCTCATATCCTTTTATACAAAAATCAATGACATGCCGTACCATCCTTCTCCTAATTTACTACAGCATATCCAGCTACGGCTCCCACTCCCCTTAATTTTTCTAGAGACCTTGGTGGACAATTTACTACTTTGAAATTATGAATATGCCACTTAGAATGGCCCTTGACAGGTCTACCAAACCTTACATCTAAGGCTTCGGGTGATATTGTACCATATAAAAACGTTGACTCTTTCTGATCTTGATATTTCATTGCTCATTAACTTGCCTCTCTTTTGGTATAAGATTTCACTTGAAACATCTAATAAGACTGATTACGGCTCCCCTGGAGAAAAAAACTGGCTTGTTTTCAAGTTATACTATATGAAGACTAATGACACGGTTACGAAGGTTCATAGTGAATCCTTGGAGAGATACTTTAAATAAAAACCACTTGATAGATCTCTTTTAAGCTTGCTCTACGGTGAGCTACTAATAGTTTGACGGAGGTAGAGACGGACCTCTGACATCCCTCCCAAAGCAGGAGACCTTTTCTGGACCACTTGGGATTCTGACATTCTCGACTACATAAAGAACATCAGGGATTAGAGGTAGAGCAAAAAAGAATAAAGGGGAAAAAAGACAAGTGGGATTTTTTCTTGACTGCACAAAGGATTAGCAATCAATGACTTAAAATACAAGATGTTATTTTTAGATGCATTCTTACTGCCTTCTATTGTGCCATTTTCTGGCATTTTGTTATTCCCACACATTTTCTTTTCTTTTCTTTCTTTTTTTTTTTTGTTCATTTATAGAAATGAAGCAGCAAGACTAATTAGGAAGGTTAAATGTGTTGTGGATGGTACATACCAATAAACCTCAAAAGAGACAGTATTTATGAAAAACTGTAGAAATTTTATTAATAGAAAAAATCATTAAAATAGCCTGAGATATATACCCAACCACCCACCCAGCAGCACACATCCCCAGCACCCCTGTAGACCAAAGCCCCACTCACTCACTCAAGCAGCATACACCAAGCATACAGCAAATTGTCAAGGCCTTGATCAGACAGCACCACTAGACTGTAGAACAAAGATTATCATCTCAGCAAGGGGATCTCCGCCCCCGTTTTATATAGCCTGCACAGTTAGTGAATCCAGAAGAAAAGAACTTGGCTCATATAGTACACAACTGTCCATGAAGGATACAGGTGAAATAAGAGCTAAGCGGGCTGCGTCCTTGCATATATGAGCTCCAATGGATGTATGTAGAGCATAGAGCAATTCACTGCTATTGCCTCAATGTCCCAAAGGGCTTCAAAAAAGCATGCATCTCAGTCAGCAACAGCAGGATAAGCAGACAAGCCTATAGCAATGGCAGTTTTAGTCCAGCAAAAATGAAAAGCACATGTATGCAAGCAGGATAGCCATTCATGCGAATGCCTCTGATGTAGCAAATATAAATCCAGAAATGGGTGCAGCAGCAATAGCGGTTATGTCAGCATCATCACATTGAGCATAGATGATTTGTACAGAAGTGCTCACCCCAAGGCCCTCAGATGTCTGGTAAGGCTAATCCATGCATGGGTAAAGGCGAGATGAGGAGTCCTCATAAAAGATCCCAAATCCGAGGAACGTGCTAGTGGTCAGGAGTGCTGTGTCCGTTGCCGCAGCAGGAGTGGTCAGGCATCCCAGCAGACACACGGTGACGCCACACGCAGCCTCGACATGTTTCACGAGCGTCTGCTCGTTTCCTCAGGAGGCGTGGCTCACCGTTCATCATCAGCAGTGCCCTTTCATCTCTTCATCCATCCAATCATGGTGCAAGTGGCAAGCCCCGCCCACCAGCCCCATCGCTGGCCAGCGGACGCACGCGCCCCCACCCCACACACTCCAACCCCGCCCACACCAATCCGGCAGGCCAGGGAAGAGAGAGGGGAGGCGCGCGCAGCCGCCAATGACGCCCGCACAACCCCGCAGCTCCCAGGCGACCAAAACGCCACGAGAGAGAGCGAAGAAGGCGGACATCAGAACCGAGCGAGGGGGCGGGCCGGACGGGGGTCATCCCAAGCACCAACACGGTACCTAATTATATTCCTATACAAAATGAATTATACCTATCAATTTAACTATACCCTTCATTAAACTAGGCTATAACACTAAATCTAGTGAATAAAATCTGACCTGCACCAACAGAGGCAGGACCCTATTATAAACATACTTGTCATAGATAAATACTTATCAAAGCCTACAAGGCTGCAGTCATGGGCATGGGGCAGCAGGAGGCACCGGGGCCCCAGCGGAAACAAGAAAAACACCCTAAGCACACAGGAGAGCAGAAAATAAAAGGTCTATAGAAAAAATAATAAAAAGTAAAAAAAGAAATAATAAATCAAACCGGCAAAAAAGCAGCAAAACCCTCCATCTCATTCAGGCCTGGAGGGGAGGTAGCTTTCAGAGTGAAGATCCAACGACATTCCTTCTGAAGTAGCAATCTATCTATCTGGGTTCCCATCCCTAATTGATGCATGAATGCGGTCTAGACCAATGAATCTAAGTCCACTGGGATCACCATTGTGGTGCTGTCTGAAGTGGACCCCGACCGGAGCAGCGGAGCTCACACTTCTGATACTCTTAACATGTTCAGAGACACGTTCTCTGAGCTCACGAGTTGTTTTGCCAACATAAAATGCCCCACAGGGGCACGTGAGCAGATAGACAACAAACTTTGTTGCACAATTGACATAGTGTGAAAGACTCCACTGCCTCCCGTCGGGGAGCAAGACAGACGCACCCACAAACATAAACCTGCAATATGTACACCCACCACAGGTGTAAGTCCCCGAGACTCGACAATGTGGTCTAGGGGTACCTAGTCCCTCAAAGTGACCCCTAACTAGGGTGTCTCTCAAAGAGGGCGCTCTCCTAAATGTAATGTTGGGTCTTGGTGGAACACACAAAGACAACCGTGAATCATTAACCAAAATGTACCAGTATTTGTCCAAAATGTGTTTGATCTCACTATGTTCCACACAGTATCGGGTACAAAATCTCGTCTGACGCTTGGAGGAGGTAGTCACCCCATTGGGATTCAACAGTTTACCGCGGTCGCTGTTAAGGGCTCTGCCGTAAGCCTTTTTTAGTATTGAATCCTCATATCCCCGCACCTGGAAACGAGTGCGCAATTCATTTGCTTCATGTACAAAGGATTCTTGAGTACTGCAGTTACGACGGACTCTCAAATATTGGCCCGTAGGGATACCTCTGATTGTATGCTGTGGATGACAGCTATCTGCCTGTAACAATGCATTAGTGGAGGTGTCTTTCCTATATAGACGGGTACTTATTTGGCCTGAAGTGTCACACATCACTTGAAGATCCAGAAACGGGATCATACAATGATGGTGATTCATGGTAAATTTCAAATTCCGGCAGTTAGTATTTATCTGCCCAACAAATTCAGTCAACTCTGTGAGGGTGCCAGTCCACAGCATGAAGATGTCATCTATGTACCTGTGCCAGACCAGAATCCGGCACAGGTACACAGAGAGACCATCATCTGCAAACAACTCACGTTCCCACTCCCCCAGGTATAGGTTAGCGTAAGATGGGGCACAAGTCGTCCCCATCGCCGCACCCTGCACCTGGAGGTAGTGGTCACCATCAAATATAAAAATGTTATTGGTCAGCAAAAACTGTAAAAGTGTCAACAGAAACCTGTTGTGTATAGCAAATTCCAGGCCTAACTCGCTCAGAAAAGTGCCTACCGCTGAAAGACCTAATGCATGTGGAATACTTGAGTATAGTGCCTCGACATCGAGGGTGACAAGCCAGGTGCCAGGAGGAACACACAGGCCATCAATCATCCTTAAAAAGTGGGAAGTGTCCCTAAGAAATGAAGCAGCACCTTTTTAATTCTGAAAGAAAATACAGTTTGTTGATAAATGTTTACTGGCAATAATTATCACTATTAATCATTTTAAAGCAAATGAGTGACACAGTGATACTTACCTATGGACAGAGAAGGCTCTGGATTAGATAGCAGACAAAAAGGGCGCCGGCGGCTAGGGGAACAAAAGGGCGTCGCCATAGACTCGAAAGCAATTATCGTTAATACAGCGAAAAAAGCATAAAAAGGGCACTCGATAAATATTGTTAACAACATTAGTCGATTACAGTTTTTTGAAGTGTGTTATCAGTTTATTATTTTGTCTTATTATTATTTTGTCTTATTATTTTGTTTGTATGTGCAGATTTTATGTTATCAAAGATATTATCGTTTCTATGTGTAAAAGGGTGTTTCTGCAGAGGGATTAGTTAGGTTAGGCACCACGGGATGGGGTGGAGTGGTTAGGGTTATGCAACACCCAGGCGGCGGTTAGTTTAAAGCAACCACACCGGGGAGAGGGGGGGTTAGAGTTAGGCACCTCCAGGGGGTGGTTAGGGTTAGGCATCACCAGGGGCTAGGGTTAGGCATCACCGGGGGCTAGGGTTAGGCACCACCAGGGATGGGGGGGGGGGGTGGTAAGGGTTAGGCATTACCAGGGAAAGGTTCTGTGTGAGAGTAGGGTTGCGTTAACCTGTATTGTTGAATTAAAAAGAGAGAATAAGAGAGAGAGAGAGAGAGAGAGAGAGAGAGAGAGAGAGAGAGAGAAAGAAAGAAAGAAAGAAAGAAAGAAAGAAAGAAAGAAAGAAAGAAAGAAAGAAAGAAAGAAAGAAAGAAAGAAAGAAAGAAAGAAAGAAAGAAAGAAGGAAAGAAATGATACCTGCTTCTGCTGTTATGCTCATGATTGAACCTCCTATGTCACGCCTTCACAGATATACAATATTTTCGACCTACCATTCATGTCATATAATAAAATAGTGAGCATGCAGAAAGCCGGCTCTCATTTCCTTCCTTTTACTCCCCGGCTCCATCAAACGCTCCCGGTTTTGTCATTCCCACTGTTAAATTATGAAATATCCCTATATTTATGATGCCGTCTCCCCAGCAGCTCTGACATTGGAAAGTCATTGAGCACGCCTGCGTTCGCCACTTGACTATTCCTGAGCTCCTGTAACCCAAGCCTTGTTATGCAGCACTTAGCCATTTAAGACGCTTTATCAATACATAAATAAAAGTCACAGAGGATTCTATTAGGGATGGAATTGATTTCTGAGGCTTCACCAACAGAAAACTTAACAATGACATATAGACCGGGAGGTGCACGAGCCTGATGGGGTGGACAACACAAAATAAAAACACAACAACACCGCTCTCAAATTTCTTTTTATATGAAAACACATATTCTAGTACAAACAAACAATGCCATTTAAAATAAATACAAAAGCTTGATATAATATATGAAGCACCTTCAATAATAACTGAAATGAGCAAAACTATGGCTGTAGCACATTATGCAGCCACTGTGTGCCCAGGAGGGAGGGGGATCCGACCATAGTTTAAACAGTGGCTCCTTCCATTAGTCTTGTGCTTGATTGACTACTTAAATGAACCCTGAGATGAACAGGTACATTTAAAATCAACATACCCCCCGAAAGTGTGTGCCAAATACAGGCAGGCTATCCCTGTAATTTTTGTTGATCTCCTGTGCTCATTTCATTTTTAATTTTTCATCTTTATCCTGTCTAAAATCCAAGATAGCCACCATCTGCTTACGGTTCAGTGTCACTGTGTGTAAAGTTTTCCATCAAATAATGCATGCAGACATCAGATAAGTGCCTCAGATGAGGAACTCAAGCTGGGACACTCAGATGAGGAACTCAAGCTGGGACACTAGTTAGATGGGTAGATAAATAAATCTATGTTTACTGAGCTGCTTCTGTCATCACAGGCACTGCTCTCTGTGATGCCGTTCTGTGCACAGATAGGGAGAACACAGGCAGAGAGGGGGGCGGGCTTGAGCAGACTGCTCTCACAGATGGGGAGAATACAGGCAGAGAGGGGCGGGGCTTGAACAGACTGCTCTCACAGATGTGGAGAACACAGGCAGAGAGGGGCGGGGCTTGAGCAGAACACAGGAAGAGAGGTGGCAGGCTTGAGCAGACTGCTCTCACAGATAGGGAGAACACAGGCAGAGAGGGGGGCAGGCTTGAGCAGACTGCTCTCACAGATAGGGAGAACACAGGCAGAAAGGGGGCGGGCTTGAGCAGAAGACAGGCAGAGAGGGGGCAGGCTTGAGCAAAACACAGGCAGAGAGGGGGCGAGCTTAAGCAGAACACAGGCAGAGAGGGGGGGCAGGCTTGAGTAGAACACAGGCAGAGAGGGGGCAGGCATGAGCAGAACACAGGCAGAGAGGGGGGCGAGCTTGAGCAGAACACAGGCAGAAAGGGGGCGAGCTTGAGCAGAACACAGGCAGAGAGGGGGCGAGCTTTAGCAGAACACAGGCTGAGAGGGGGCGGGCTTGAGCAGAACACAGGCAGAGAGGAGGTGGGCTTGATCAGAACACAGGCAGAAAGGGGGCGGGCTTGAGCAGACTGCTCTCACAGATAGAAAGAACACAGGCTAAGAGGGGACGGGCTTGAGCAGACTGCTCTCACTGATAGGGAGAACACAGGCAGAGAGGGGGCGGGCTTCAGCAGACTGCTTTCACTGATAGGGAGAACACAGGCTGAGAGGGGGGTGGGCTTGAGCATAACACAGGCAGAGAGGGTCGGGATTGAGTAGAACACAGGCAGAGAGGGGGCGGGCTTGAGCAGACTGCTCTCACAGATAGGGAGAACACAGGTTGAGAGGGAGCAGGCTTGAGCAGAACACAGGCAGAGAGGAGGCAGGCTTGAGCAGAACATAGGCAGAGAGGGGGCGGGGTTAGGAGGACACAGGCAGAGAAGGGGCGGGCTGAGCAGAACACAGGCAGAGAGGGGGCGGGCTTGAGCAGAATACAGGCAGAGAGGGGGCGGGCTTTAGCAGACTGCTCTCACTGATAGGGAGAACACAGGCAGAGAGGGGGGCGGGCTTGAGCAGAACACAGGCAGAGAGGGGGCGGGCTTGAGCAGACTGCTCTCACTGATAGGGAGAACACAGGCAGAGAGGGGACAGGCTTGAGCAGAACACAGGCAAATATGGAGCAGGCTTGAGCTGAACACAAGCAGAGAGGGGGGCGGGCTTAAGCAGAACACAGGCAGAGAGGGGTCAGGCTTGAGCAGAATACAGGCAGAGAGGGGGCAGGCTTGAGCAGAACACAGGCAGAGAGGGGCCTGGCTTGAGAAGACTGCTCTCACAGATAGGGAGAACACAGGCAGAGAGGGGGGCGGGCTTCATCAGACTGCTCTCACAGATAGGGAGAACACAGGCAGAGGGGGGGGGGGCGGGCTTGAGCAGACTGCTCTCACAGATAGGGAGAACACAGGCAGAGAGGGGGCGGGCTTGAACAGACTGCTCTCACAGATAGGGAGAACACAGGCAGAGGGGGGGGGGGCTAGAGCAGACTGCTCTCACAGATAGGGAGAACACAGGCAGAGGGGGGGCGGGCTTGAGCAGACTGCCCTTACAGATAGGGAGAACACAGGCAGAGGGGGGGCGGGCTTGAGCAGACTGCCCTTACAGATAGGGAGAACACAGGCAGAGAGGGGGTGGGCTTGAGCAGACTGCTCTCACAGATAGGGAGAACACAGGCAGAGAGGGGGGCGGGTTTCAGCAGACTGCTCTCACAGATAGGGAGAACACAGGCAGAGAGGGGGCTGGCTTGAGCATACTACTCTCACAGATAGGGAGAACACAGGCAGAGAGGGGGGCGGCTTGAGCAGACTACTCTCACAGATAGGGAGAACACAGGCAGAGGGGGCGGGCTTGAGCAGACTGCCCTTACAGATAGGGAGAACACAGGCAGAGAGGGGGCGGGCTTGAACAGACTGCTCTCACAGATAGGGAGAACACAGGCAGAGGGGGGGGGGCGGGCTAGAGCAGACTGCTCTCACAGATAGGGAGAACACAGGCAGAGAGGGGGCAGGCTTGAGTAGAACACAGGCAAAGATGGAGCGGGCTTGAGCTGAACACAAGCAGAGAGGGGGGCGGGCTTAAGCAGAACACAGGCAGAGAGGGGGCAGGCTTGAGCAGAATACAGGCAGAGAGGGGGTGGGCTTGAACAGACTACTCTCACAGTTAGGGAGAACACAGGCAGAGAGGGGGCGGGCTTGAGCAGACTACTCTCACAGATAGGGAGAACACAGGCAGAGAGAAGGCGGGCTTCAGCATTTTTTCTTAGGAGATCATTTTGTATCTAATAGCTAAAATAACTTTTCAGCACTCTGCAATTGAAAAAGTACTAAAAAGTAGGTTATAATGTACTGTCAAAATTATTCTCAATATTTTCTTGCTTTCTGGTGGCGTAGAAGTAGTTATGAGTACACATTTCACATAATTGTAGTTTTTCATCGTAATTCACAATTACATGCAAAATTTTGTGAAAAATCAACTTATTCCCACTATTCTCCTTAACTGCCTAACGACTGCTCCATGCCGATTGGCGTGAGCACAGCACGGCAGCCCCAGGACCACTCCATGCCAATTGGCGTAAATGGCTGGGGGTGGAGATTGCAGGGGATGGTGCGCGTTGATGCACGCGCATCGCTGCTTTAATGATGGAGCTCCGTCATTAGCCTCCCAGCTGCGATTGCTGCTAGGGTCTCTTAGGCCGTCTAATAACACTGTACAGCACTGTGGTGATCGAAGGCAGCGCTGTACTGGGGACAGATGTGATTCACGGCAGGGATGCTCGGATGTGCCTCATCCACGAATTCGGCAATCCGCGTGGTTGCAAAAAAAAATCCGCATTCGGCCCCGCCGCATGCGGATTTTCGTCCGCGTCCACGCAACCACGCGAATTTTCTGCCGTGAATGGCGTAATCACGCGTGGATTCCCGCCCGGAGGCAGTTTTCTTTTAACGTTAATAACAAAGCCCCCATACATGCTACAATCCCCCAAATTGCATGGATTATCGAGGTGATAAGGGGCAACATAACTTCAACATAAAAAATTCCCAAAAAAATTTTTTCTAGAGAAAATGGATTTTAAAGTGAAATCAACACTTTAAATGGGGCTATTAATTGGTAATAAGTGGTTTTAAAAAGGGATATATGCGTTAAGCAATCAAAGAGGTGAAGGCGAGTTCCAATGGCACTTGGCGGCGAAGGTACCGCTGGAGGAGGATGAGTGGCTCACGCCAAAAAGGCCCCAGAGAGGTTTTTGTAATTTTTTTTTTTTTTTTGCAGCAATTAGCAATGACATCGCAGCAGAGTTGTCAGTGGACACGGGCAGTGTGAACGCAGAGTGCAGTGGTGGTAGCGACTGAGTCAGGAGAAGGACTATGCGGGCGGTCAGTTCAGCAGCACAGAAGGACCACGGCAACATACTGGTAGTAATAATAATATTATTATTCAGTTCAGCAGCAGCAGCAGCAGCAGCACATAAGGACCATGGCAACATACTGGTGGTAGTAGTAGCAGCACAGCGTCATAGTGCTGGCCAAAAAATTAAATGCACCCGGTGACCCGGGCAGTGATAACGCAGACAGAGTGCATTGGTGGTACCGTGGTAGCGACTGAGTCAGGAGGAGGAGGAGGACAAAGCGGGCGTTCAGTTCAGCAGCAGCAGCACAGAAGGACCATGGCAACATACTGGTGGTAGTAGTAGCAGCACAGCGTCATAGTGCTGGCCAAAAAATTAAATGCACCCGGTGACCCGGGCAGTGATAACGCAGACAGAGTGCATTGGTGGTACCGTGGTAGCGACTGAGTCAGGAGGAGGAGGAGGACAAAGCGGGCGTTCAGTTCAGCAGCAGCAGCACAGAAGGACCATGGCAACATACTGGTGGTAGTAGTAGCAGCACAGCGTCATAGTGCTGGCCAAAAAATTAAATGCACCCGGTGACCCGGGCAGTGATAACGCAGACAGAGTGCATTGGTGGTACCGTGGTAGCGACTGAGTCAGGAGGAGGAGGAGGACAAAGCGAGCGTTCAGTTCAGCAGCAGCAGCAGCACAGAAGGACCATGGCAACATACTGGTGGTAGTAGTAGCAGCACAGCGTCATAGTGCTGGCCAAAAAATTAAATGCACCCGGTGACCCGGGCAGTGATAACGCAGACAGAGTGCATTGGTGGTACCGTGGTAGCGACTGAGTCAGGAGGAGGAGGAGGACAAAGCGGGCGTTCAGTTCAGCAGCAGCAGCACAGAAGGACCATGGCAACATACTGGTGGTAGTAGTAGTAGCACAGTGTCATAGTGCTGGCCAAAAAATTAAATGCACCCGGTGACCCGGGCAGTGATAACGCAGACAGAGTGCATTGGTGGTATCGTAGTAGCGACTGAGTCAGGAGGAGGAGGAGGACAAAGCGGGCGTTCAGTTCAGCAGCAGCAGCAGCACAGAAGGACCATGTCAACATACTGGTGGTAGTAGTAGCAGCACAGCGTCATAGTGCTGGCCAAAAAATTAAATGCACCCGGTGACCCGGGCAGTGATAACGCAGACAGAGTGCATTGGTGGTACCGTGGTAGCGAGTCAGGAGGAGGAGGAGAACAAAGCGGGCATTCAGTTCAGCAGCAGCAGCAGCACAGGAGGACCATGGCAACATACTGGTGGTAGTAGTAGCAGCACAGCGTCATAGTGCTGGCCAAAAAATTAAATGCACCCGGTGACCCGGGCAGTGATAACGCAGACAGAGTGCATTGGTGGTACCGTGGTAGCAAATGAGTCAGAAGGAGGAGGAGGACAAAGCGGGCGTTCAGTTCAGCAGCAGCAGCAAGAGCACAGAAGGACCATGGCAACATACTGGTGGTAGTAGTAGTAGCACAGTGTCATAGTGCTGGCCAAAAAATTAAATGCACCCGGTGACCCGGGCAGTGATAACGCAGACAGAGTGCATTGGTGGTACCGTGGTAGCGACTGAGTCAGGAGGAGGAGGAGGACAAAGCGGGCGTTCAGTTCAGCAGCAGCAGCAGCACAGAAGGACCATGGCAACATACTGGTGGTAGTAGTAGCAGCACAGCGTCATAGTGCTGGCCAAAAAATTAAATGCACCCGGTGACCCGGGCAGTGATAACGCAGACAGAGTGCATTGGTGGTACCGTGGTAGCGACTGAGTCAGGAGGAGGAGGAGGACAAAGCGGGCGTTCAGTTCAGCAGCAGCAGCACAGAAGGACCATGGCAACATACTGGTGGTAGTAGTAGTAGCACAGTGTCATAGTGCTGGCCAAAAAATTAAATGCACCCGGTGACCCGGGCAGTGATAACGCAGACAGAGTGCATTGGTGGTATCGTAGTAGCGACTGAGTCAGGAGGAGGAGGAGGACAAAGCGGGCGTTCAGTTCAGCAGCAGCAGCAGCACAGAAGGACCATGGCAACATACTGGTGGTAGTAGTAGCAGCACAGCGTCATAGTGCTGGCCAAAAAATTAAATGCACCCGGTGACCCGGGCAGTGATAACGCAGACAGAGTGCATTGGTGGTACCGTGGTAGCGAGTCAGGAGGAGGAGGAGAACAAAGCGGGCATTCAGTTCAGCAGCAGCAGCAGCACAGGAGGACCATGGCAACATACTGGTGGTAGTAGTAGCAGCACAGCGTCATAGTGCTGGCCAAAAAATTAAATGCACCCGGTGACCCGGGCAGTGATAACGCAGACAGAGTGCATTGGTGGTACCGTGGTAGCAAATGAGTCAGAAGGAGGAGGAGGACAAAGCGGGCGTTCAGTTCAGCAGCAGCAGCAAGAGCACAGAAGGACCATGGCAACATACTGGTGGTAGTAGTAGTAGCACAGTGTCATAGTGCTGGCCAAAAAATTAAATGCACCCGGTGACCCGGGCAGTGATAACGCAGACAGAGTGCATTGGTGGTACCGTGGTAGCGACTGAGTCAGGAGGAGGAGGAGGACAAAGCGGGCGTTCAGTTCAGCAGCAGCAGCAGCACAGAAGGACCATGGCAACATACTGGTGGTAGTAGTAGTAGCACAGTGTCATAGTGCTGGCCAAAAAATTAAATGCACCCGGTGACCCGGGAAGTGATAACGCAGACAGAGTGCATTGGTGGTACCGTGGTAGCAACTGAGTCAGGAGGAGGAGGAGGACAAAGCGGGCGTTCAGTTCAGCAGCAGCAGCAGCACAGAAGGACCATGGCAACATACTGGTGGTAGTAGTAGCAGCACAGCGTCATAGTGCTGGCCAAAAAATTAAATGCACCCGGTGACGCGGGCAGTGATAGCGCAGACAGAGTGCATTGGTGGTACCGTGGTAGTGAGTCAGGAGGAGGAGGAGGACAAAGCGGGCGTTCAGTTCAGCAGCAGCAGCAGCACAGAAGGACCATGGCAACATACTGGTGGTAGTAGTAGCAGCACAGCGTCATAGTGCTGGCCAAAAAATTAAATGCACCCGGTGACCCGGGCAGTGATAACGCAGACAGAGTGCATTGGTGGTACTGTGGTAGCGACTGAGTCAGGAGGAGGAGGAGGACAAAGCGGGCGTTCAGTTCAGCAGCAGCAGCACAGAAGGACCATGGCAACATACTGGTGGTAGTAGTAGCAGCACAGCGTCATAGTGCTGGCCAAAAAATTAAATGCACCCGGTGACCCGGGCAGTGTGAACGCAGACAGAGTACATTGGTGGAAGCGACTGAGTCAGGAGGAGGAGGACAATGCGGGCGGTCAGTTCAGCAGCACAGAAGGACCATGGCAACATACTGGTGGTAGTAGTAGTAGCACAGCGTCATAGTGCTGGCCAAAAAATTAAATGCACCTGGTGACCCGGGCAGTGTGAACGCAGACAGAGTACATTGGTGGAAGCGACTGAGTCGGGAGGAGGAGGACAATGCGGGCGGTCAGTTCAGCAGCACAGAAGGACCATGGCAACATACTGGTGGTAGTAGTAGTAGCACAGCGTCATAGTGCTGGCCAAAAAATTAAATGCACCCAGTGACCCGGGCAGTGTGAACGCAGAGTGTAGTAGCGACTGAGTCAGGAGGACAAAGCGGGCGGTCAGTTCAGCAGCTCAGAAGGAGGACCATGGCAACTTACTGGTAGTAGTACCATAACACCAAAAAATTAACCAAGGTAGGCACTAGGCAGGTAGTAACTGTCTTTATAAAGGCAGGCATAGTTAACAACAGCACATGCAGCAGCCACTTCATGTCCCCCTGTGTCCGACAATAGGGGCCAGGAACTCACCTTCCACCCAAGCCTGGTTGATTTTCAGGAAGGTGAGTTTGTCCACAGAGGCGTGGGAGAGCCGAGAGCGCTTCTCTGTGACCACGCCACCGGCCGCACTAAAGCATCTCTCTGAGAGGACACTGGAAGGAGGGCAGGATAGGAGTTCCAGGGCGTACTGGGAAAGCTCGCTCCAGATGTCCAGTCTCTTGACCCAGTACTCCAAGGGGTCCACGGGGCTGTCGGTGTCATTGAGCCCGCTGGATGACCCCATATAGTCAGACACCATGGTGGTCAGTCGTTGCTTGTGCTGGTTGGTGGTGGATGCTGTGGCGGGCACCTCTGTTCTGGGCTGCTGCACTGCATACAGGCTCTTGCTTAGGCTCTTCAGGTCTCCGGGGCGCCAGTTGCTGCTGCTGCTGCTGGTGGTTGTTGTTGTGCTGCTAGTGGCAATGGCAGGCACCTCTTGCTGGCTTGGCAGAGCAGTTACAGTGGGGGTGGAAGGCTGGGGGAATGCTTCCAGTAGTCTGCGCACAAGGGCCTCCTTCAACTCCCTTGTGCGTTGCTCGGTGGTGGATGGCGTCATTAAGTCTCCCAGCTTCCCTTTCAGACGGGGATCAAGCATCAAGGTAATCCAGATGTCCTCCCTTGAACGCATCTGGATCACCCGGGGGTCCCTGCGAAGGCAGCGCAACATGTGCACAGCCATGGGAAACAAGTGGGCCCTGCCAGCAAGATCTTCCTCGTCCTCGCCATTGTCCCATAACGCATGCCTGTCCTCTTCCTGTGCCATGTCGTTGTCCTCCTCAAACCACCATCCACGTACAACGCCTGCTGCACTCTGCTCCTCCTCCTCCTCATTCAGGTTAGGGACCTCCAACTCTTCTACTACCTGCTGTGAGCCCTCCTCTGAGCTGGACTGTGCTGCCATCTGCTCCTGTTCTTCCAACTGCCTCAGGGCTTCATCCCCACGCTCAATTAAATTGTCTATTGCCTGCTCCAGTAGACAAACCAAGGGTACCCACTGGCACACAGAGGCCCGCTCCTCACTGACCATCTTGGTTGCCTCCAGGAAGGGACTCAGCACCAGGCATACTTGCTGCATCAGTGTCCACTGAGTGGCAGTAATCATGGGGACTTGCTGGTTGCTGGGGACACTTGGGTCTAGCATGTAGGCCCTAAGAGCCAGCCTGTGCTGACACAGCCGCTCCAACATGGCCAGAGTCGAATTCCAGCGAACTGGCATGTCGATGATCATCTGGTGTTGTGGCCTTCCATACTGCTGCTGTAAGGTGGACAAGAGTGCAGAGGCAGTGGCTGACAGGCGGAAAAAGCGTACCACCGCCCGGGCATCCTGCAGCAGCTCGCTCATCCCCTGGTAGGTGCGCAAGAAGTGCTGCACCACAAGATTGAGCATGTGGGCCAAGCAGGGGATGTGCTGGAGGTTTCCCTGCTGCACTGCTGCCACCAGGTTGGCCCCGTTATCGGCTGCCACATACCCCACTTCCAGGCCTCTGGGGGTCAGCCACCTCCGCTCCTGCTTCCTGAGGGCGGCCAGGACGTTGGTGGCCGTAAGCCTCTCCTTCCCCAGGGTCACCAATTTTAAAAGGGCTTGGCAGTGCCGAGGCTTGGCGCTGCTGCTGCCGAGGCAGGCTTGCTTTCCGGGTGCAGAGGGAGTGTCGTGACAGGACCCTTCTGCATCCCCCCTGATCCCGCATGGTGGAACCACTAGCTGGGCTGATGCGCTCTTGTCCTCCCTCCCTTCCATCAGTGTCACCCAGTGGGCCGTAAAGGACAGGTAGCGACCTGTCCCAAATCTGCTACTCCACGAGTCCATGGTCACGTGGACCCGCTTGCCCACAGAGTAGTCCAGGGAACGGGCCACGTTTTCCACCGCAAACTTGTGGAGTGCTGGGATCGCGCTCCTGCTGAAATAGTGGCGACTGGGGACTTGCCACTCGGGGATGCCAAATTGGAGCAGCGTCCGCATGGCGCTCCCCTCCTGCACCAGGGAGTAGGGAAGCAGCTGTGATGCCATGGCCCGGGCCAGCAAGCCATTTAGTTTGCAGATCCGCCTGTGGCTTGGAGGCAGAGGCTTGGTCAGACCCTGAAAGGTGTCGCTCAGCAGGGTCTGACGACGCTGGGATGCAGGGGAGACAGAGGAGAGAGACGAACACTGGCTGCCAGCCTCAATGTCTGTGTCCTGAGTAGCCGAGGTGGAAGAGTGCTTGCGTGCTACTACTGCTGCTGCTGTGGGGGATTCACGACCCTGAGGGAGGGATGATGCTGCTGCGCTGGTGGGCCTTCTGCTCTCAGGAACCCCTGCCAGCAGTGCCTGCTTCCTCTTAAACTCCGCATACTCGCGGCAGTGGCGGCTTCTCAGGTGGCCCTGGAGGGATGAGAAACTCATCTTGCTCTGACTTTTCCCACGGCTCAATCTTTTGCTGCATAACCTCCACACCGCATACCTTTAGTCATCAGTACATTCATCAAAGCAATCCCACACTGGTGACTTTAATTTACTGCGGCCCCCACTAGCAGAGGGTGCAGCGGAACAATGTGTGGTAGTAGTTGCCGGGGGTTGCATGGTGGTGGTGCCGGCTGAAGCAGTGTCCTGTCTACTTCCTCCACGCCCACTGCTGCCGATGCCCCTGCCCCTGCCTGACATATGGCGATATCCTTGCCTAGGCCAAGGTGACTCGTCATCCTGCTCTGCCTCTGACCATTCTTCCACGGATTCAGCAGGCTGCACATAGTTAGGGTCCACAACGTCGTCATCATCAGCAGCATCATCATAATCCAGCTCTTCCTCTGACTCCCCCGCCTCCTCTTCTGTCCCTACATCCCCAGACACAGACCCCTCTTCTTCATCACCAGAACTCAACAACGCTTGTGATTGTGGCCCGATCTCAATCTCTGCCACATCAGTCCCCAGTAAGTGCTGAGCTTCTTGCATCAGCAGGTTCCCAGATGCCGGACTGAGGGACAGAACGCTGTCATCCTGGGAGGGCTGCTGACCAGCGGGTGCTGGGGTGGATGTCACAACAAGCGTGGGACGTTGGCTGCTGCTGCTGCTGCTGCTTGGAGTGGTGCTCACAGTAAAGGTCTGGGAGGAAGTCATGATGTCCATGAGTACGTCAGGTTCCATTTGCTCAACCACCACACGGGGACCAGAAACTTTAAAATATTTGGACAATGGCGTCCGCTGACTCGGCCCAGGCTTTGCTGCCCCCCTTTCTGCTGCATCACGACCACGTACAGCTGGGCGTCCTCTCCCTGGACGTGAAGCAGTCCCAGAAGTGGCTGAGGCAATTGAACTCCCTTTCCTCTCACCCCTGCCAGACATGTTGCTAGTAATGAATCACTGGATGCAGTGGGCACAGTACAAGGTCACTGAAGGATGCAGTGGGCACAGCAATGGGCACTGGGTATACAACTAGGTCACTGAAGGATGCAGTGGGCACAGTACAAGGTCACTGAAGGATGCAGTGGGCACAGAAGTGGGCACTGAATATACAACTAGGTCACTGAAGGATGCAGCAGTGGGCACAGTACAAGGTCACGGAAGGATGCAGTGGGCACAGCAGTGAGCACTGGATATACAACTAGCTCACTGAAGGATGCAGTGGGCACAGTACAAGGTCACTGAAGGATGCAGTGTACACAGCAGTGGGCACTGGATATACAACTAGGTCACTGAAGGATGCAGTGGGCACAGTACAAGGTCACTGAAGGATGCAGTGGGCACAGCAGTGGGCACTGGATATACAACTAGGTCACTGAAGGATGCAGTGGGCACAGTACAAGGTCACTGAAGGATGCAGTTGGCACAGCAGTGGGCACTGGATATACAACTAGGTCACTGAAGGATGCAGTGGGCACAGTACAAGGTCACTGAAGGATGCAGTGGGCACAGCAGTGGGCACTGGATATACAACTAGGTCACTGAAGGATGCAGTGGGCACAGTACAAGGTCACTGAAGGATGCAGTGGGCACAGCAGTGGGCACTGGGTATACAACTAGGTCACTGAAGGATGCAGTGGGCACAGTACAAGGTCACTGAAGGATGCAGTGGGCACTGGATATACAACTAGGTCACTGAAGGATGCAGTGGGCACACAAGGATGTCACACTGTGTAATGAGATGCTTATATGCCAACGAGCGAGCAGTGGGCACTGGGCACGGCACAAGGTCACTGACAGAATGAATGAACAGCGCTGGCAGAGAGTGGCGGCGCCGGCGGTGTGACTGGCTGCCTGCAAATAGTACAAGTGTATAACTGTCACTGGAATATACAAGTGAACACTGCAGCTGCACTAACCTGCCTGCCTGCACTACACACAGATAATCCCCACTCCCACTACACTGACTACACTGCAGCACTGAACCTGCCTGCACTACACACAGTTAAATAATCACTAGACTCCCACACTCCCACTACACTACACTGACTACAACTAACTACAGCAATCACTCACTGACTAGCTAACTGTGTACAGTATAAGAGCAGTGTTAGCAAAAAAAACGCTTTGTTTTTAACACAATAAATGCACTTGCTCAAACAACAATGGCCTGGAGATAATCCTCTCAGCACCACAGTCTAGCAAGGACAGAGCTTTTCCATCATGGCTGCCGCTTTATATTCAGGAGGGGAGGGCATAGCTCCCCTCCTGTGATTGGTTGCTAGGGCCTGGCTGGGGCCCTCTGATTGGCCTGCAATGTGTCACTTCCGCATAGTTTGATGCATTTCCGCTAACCACGACTTCAGTGCCGGGTTTCACGAGTGTGAATGCGGATTTCTGTCCGCATTCACGCGAAGCCGAAGCAGATTTTCGTGGTTGAAAATCTATTCACGGCTTAGCGTGTCCGAGGCGGAATGCGTCAAAATGGTCGTGAATCCACGCGTAAGCGTGATCACGACCTGGCGGTGAGCACCACTGATTCACGGCTGTCCCCCTGGGAGGCCGAAAAGTGATCCGCTGTCATAGGCTAAAGCCTATGACAGCCGATCATGCTGATTGGCTGGAGGGGGAAGGGAGGGAGAATTAAAAAAATAAAAAAAAATAGGAAAATGTATTTAAAAATAAATAAATAAATATTTATTAAAAAATAAATAAACAAGGCAGGAGGGATCAGACCCCACCAACAGAAAGCTCTGTTGGTGGGCAGAAAAGGGGAGGGGGAATCACGTGTGGGCTTTGCTATTAACTGCTAAAGTGGGCTTGACAATTATGAAAAAATTACGCAAAATGAGAAATGGATTGCACAAAATCAATTGAATGTCCAAATCGTAATTACGTATGGCCATAATTGCAAAAGTGCACGCACAATTTTGCGTAATCGTGATTAGCAGATTACGATCATTACTACTTAAAGGGATACTGTAGGGGGGGTCGTCGAAAATGAGTTGAAGTTACCCGGGGCTTCTAATGGTCCCCCATAGGCATCCTGTGCCCGTGCAACTACTCCCGATGCTCGGCCCCGCCTCCGGTTCACCTCTGGAATTTCTGACTTTAAAGTCTGATAACCACTGCGCCTGCATTGCCGTGCCCTCGCTCTTGCTGATGTCACCATGAGCGTGCTGTGCAGACACTGACCATACTGGGCCTGCGCAGTATGCTCCTGGTGACATCAGCGGGATTGAGGACACGGCAATGCAAGCGCAGTGGTTTTCAGACTTTAAAGTCAGAAAGTCCAGAAGTGAACCGGAGGCGGGGCCGAGCATTGGGGAGTGGCTGCGCGGGCACAGGATGTCTGCGGGGGACCATTAGAAGCCCCGGGTAACTTCAACTCATTTTCCTCCGACCCCCCTACAGTATCCCTTTAAGCCTTGTTCACATTATAAATCACCAGAGCAATGGCAAACGCTGAGTGCTTTTGTGAGCGCGCTTTTGTAAGCACTTTTCCTTCCACTTTCAGAGCGATTTGCGCTTTGTTAAAGGATACCACAACTGACATGTGGCATGATGAGATAGACATGTAAATGTACAGTGCCTAGCACACAAATAACTATGCTGTGTTCCTTTTTTTCTTTCTCTGCCTGAAAGAGGTAAATATCAGGTATGTAAGTGGCTGACTCAGTCCTGACTCAGACAGGAAGTGACTACAGTATGACCTTCACTGATAAGAAATTCCAACTATAAAACACTTTCCTAGAAGAAAATGGCTTCTGAGAGCAAGAAAGAGATAAAAAAGGGGGAAATTCTTATCAGTGAGGGTCACACTGTAGTCACTTCCTGTCTGAGTCAGGACTGAGTCAGCCACTTACATACCTGATATTTACCTCTTTCAGGCAGAGAAAGAAAAAAAGGAACACAGCATAGTTATTTGTGTGCTAGGCACTGTACATACCCATGTCTATCTCATTATGCCACATGTCAGTTGTGGTATCCTTTAAGCTCTTTTCTAATCATTTTTGTCAGGCGATTTGAGTTTTTCTTCCTCAAGACAATCAGGATGTGAACTCTTTGACCTGGAACAGAATGTATCCAAAATATATTGTGAGCAAAAGCGCTCACAAAATTGCTTTTTCAAGCACTTAGAGATTTCCCTCTACCTTGCATAGAAGTGCAAATGCTCAGGAAATGGTGCAGGACATGCGTTTGCACTCAGAAAGAAAGCTCATGACTCATGTGGGAACACTATTACATAAGCGCTTTTATGGCGGTATTAAAATTTGCTTAAAAAATCGAAAACGCTCACAGCAGAAGAAGGCATTTTACTGATAAAGTTTTAAAATGTCACCTAGGAAAAAACTCAGGAGAAAAGGTTAATTGCATAAAATTGTGTTCAAAGTATTTCAGCTTCAGCATTTCTCCGTTCAATGAACAGGTATGCAGTAGATGAAATATAATTGCCAAAATATGGTTTCCTATATAAAGCAACTAATGAAATACTTTGTGCATCCAACATTCCTTCCCCAGAACTGTAACCGATGATAAGTCAATAAAAACACTAGGAGGCTTCCCTATTAAAATACTTATCACGTTAATTACATTTATTTCCATTGTGAAAACTGCATGCCACTATCTCTAACTGGCAACTTTTTGACAGGTTGGTACTTTTGTGTCTCGTTGGGGGTCTACCTGACTTACCTGCGGCCCCACAATGTGCTCGCATGCGATAGCAAGAATCACAGGGTAGGTAGTTATCATTCCCATAATAATTGTCATTATAAGTGTCTGAATAATTGAAGGTGAGAAACCCCTTATAAAGGAAGCAGGTGCGAGGCCGGTGGGCACCGTGGAACGCCCGCGTGATCATCTGACTGTGCCTATTGTACGCAGTGTCAGAAATGCACTATTTATACGAGGATGGTAATTCTTTCTCCAGAGGAGTTACTCATTACATTAATTAATTGGCATTATGAGGCTGCCAATCAGAGCATTGTGGCATGGAAACACTGATTAAATGCTGATGACAACTTGTCTGGGCTGCAGTTTGAGGATGTCGAATTATTCTTCATAGAAAAAAAGACCGGGCATGGCGGGAGAGGTGGCTTAAAGGGAACTTGCATGGTTTCAGCAAGTTTCTGCTTAAAGTAAACCTGAGATGAAGGATAAGAGAAGTTTTATACATACTTGGGGCTTCTTCCAGCCCCCTTCATGCTTAACTGTCCCTCGCTGTCCTCCTCTGCCACCTGGATCCTCCACAATCTGGCAGGAGTTGGGGCTTATTGCGCATGTGCAGCCCGGCCATGCGCGCCTCTTCACGCTCCCATCACTGGGAGAGTTCTGCGCTTGCACAGAACTACTGTGTACTGCCCAGGGTCGTAATGCACCTGCGCCGTCTGGCCTCGACTGGCCAAATTACCGTGACAGATTGTGAAGGAACAAGGTGGTGAAGGAGGACAGCGACGGACAGATCAGCATGAAGGAGGCTAAAAGAAACCCCAGGTGTGTATATGACTTCTTTTATCCTTCGTCTCAGGTACACTTTATGCTCTTGGGGGCAGAGAGGTTTATACCCCCTTAGTGACCAGGCCATTTTTTACAATTTAGCACTTCAGCCATACAACTTAGCACACAAATGAATTTAATTACTGTATATTCTGGTGTATAAGACTACATTTTAACCCTTGAAAATCTTCTGAAAAGTCAGGGGTCATCTTATACGCAGGGTGTCATTCATGCCGGGTTATAGGCCCTATAATGTTACTGATTCTCATATCTCGCTGCTGAGGACTGCAGTGAAGCTGTGCAGGTACACTTGTGTGAGATCTGAGAGGCAGAGAAGGAGGTGAAATAGAAAACAAGGGCGGGCCAGACGGGTGTTTTATGGACACAGCGCAATCTATTCTTCCATACTGCTCTTATAAACAAGTAGACAAGGAGAGCTGACCAATCCACTTAGAGAGAGTTGACCAATCCAACCAGTCAATCACCTGTATACGCTGAGTATATCCCGAATGCTATATTTTAACTGGAAAAGTTGGGGAGTTATCTTATACGCCCAGTTGTCTTATACGCCGGAATATACGGTAATCAAAAGAGTAACATTTTTGCTTTATTCTTATCTCCCCCCCCCCCCCCAAATTGGCCATACACTATGTTACATACACAACACTACACATGCATAGACATGGATTGTGAACCCCTCTGAGGGACAGTTAAGTGACAAGGCGATACTCCGTGCAGCGCTGCGTTAGATGTCAGAGCTATATAAATATAATTTATTTTTATAAATACAAAACACAGCCTGCCAGCGCTAGTCAGCTGCTGTGAGGCTGATTGCTGTAGCTGTCTATTTACAGTGGTGGGAGCTCGCGCTATTGCTCATGCAAGCTTCCATCTAATCTTGCTCCTCGCGAGATAAGGCGACATGACGTCGTGGAGGAAACACAGAGCCACTCTGCGGCCGTTAATAGGCGTTAGGCGGACGCAGAGTGGTTAAGTAAAAGTTTATACAGTTTTGTCCTGTCAATGTACTATTGCTTGTGTACGCTAAGTCTTCAGGACGTACTATTGCGCAGGTGCAGAATGCTCCCGACCGTGGGAGCACGCATGGCTGCATTGCGCCTGAGCCAACTGGCCATACTGCAAGGAGGCAGCGAAGGAGGGTGGTGAGGGTCGGATCAGCATGAAGGGGGCTAGAGGAAGCCCCAGGTATGTATAAAACTTCTTTTATCCTTCGTCTCAGGTACTGTCAGGGCCATGGTGGTGGGAGGGGTTTCACCACAATACCAGCTATGCAGATGTCCCTGATGTACTATTTGAGAAAAGGTAAGGCCCCGTTTCCACTTGTGCGGAGCAGAATCGTCGCGGAAACTGCATTAATGAAATTGCGTGCGGATGCAAATTTGTTAGCGTTTGTATGCAAATTTTACCGCAAATTCGCATACGATTTTGCATATGTTTGTATGTATGCGAATTTAACCATGTCAGTGCCTGTGTGCTTTTACATTGGTTTTATGCAAAATCGTATGCGAATTCGCATGAAAATCCGCACACTGAAACCGCATGCAAATTTCCTATTAAATACATTGTATGCGAGTCACTTAGCCGTGTGCGGTGAGCGAATTCTGATGGCTCTGCCGTGCAGATTTTAAGTGCAAAGAAATCCTGACAAGTGGAAACAGCCCCATCCACTTGTATTGCCTGTGCGAATTTGCATGCGGGAAATGCATGCAAATTCGCGATAGTGAAAACGGCCCGTAAATACTTCCCATGGTAAAGTGAGTATCAGCTACTGATTGTGATGAAGTTCAATCCTTGGTTGAAGTTCCTCTTAAATGTGTTGTGTGTCATGGTAACCGTACCATATAAACACAGGTTTCCCAAGTACTACAGTTTGCACTGATTACGCAGCATGTGCTATTCAAATGGCGTAAGTGGCAGTTAACATGCCATGCACTGCCTGCACTCGGCAAATTAACTGGCATTCAGAGAATCAACTCCAATGTAGGAACTCATTGGGCCCTATGCAATTACCAAACTCGCCAGCGCTAAGTGCTGGCGAGTTCTTAAATTAGGCGTCAGCAAGGTCGCCTAATGCAATTGCATTTAACACCCCCCAGGGCGGAAAAGAACTCGCTTGGACGATACAATCGCCCAGCAAGTTCCTTTCCCCCTATGCAATTGCATTTTGCACCCCCGGGAAGCGATGCTTCCCGCCAAACATAGGTGTTAAGGCCTATCGCTGCTGTCAGCGGGCTGCTTTTGGCATCTGGGAGCCTCCTTTACTAAGGACACCCCAGATGCCAGTGATTTAAATAGGTAAAGGAGTCAGCTTTGACTCCTTACCTATTTAAAATGTAACAAAAAAACATACCTCCATCGTTCCGTCTCGCCGCATGTCCCACGCCGCTCCTCCGCTCATCTCTGTGACTGAGTATTCTTGGAGCCCGGCAAAGCATCTTTAAGTCTCCCGCCACGGCTCCCCATTCATCCACTAGGTGGCCCAATTAGAATCATCCTGATTCTCATTGGTCCAATTAGAATCAGGATGATTCTCATTGGGCCACCTAGTGGACGAATGGGGAGCCCCGGCGGGAGACTCAAAGATGCTTTGCCGGGCTCCAAGAACACTGACAGTCACAGAGATGAGTGGAGGAACGGCGTGTGACATGCGGTGACACGGGAACGATGCAGGTATGTATCTTCTGAAGGTCCCGCGGTAGCTACGAGCGGCATGAGGTGACGGGCGGCGGCCCGGCGGGTAGGAGCCTTGCGACGATGCACGTGCATCTCCATGAGATGAGTGAGGCTGCAGTGCTGTGGTGCTGAAGGACAGCTCCACTGCACTAATGCCTCGCTCCACAATGAACCATGAATTTGCCGGTAAATCCTGAGCGATGTGAGGAGATAAGAAGCTCACATGTTTTCAGCTTCTTATCTCCTCGAATTGCATATGGCTCATTATGTGAACTGTACATCCTCCATGTTAGTGGTATCGTTCACTTTTATCTGCTGTATGTGACCAACCTTGGCAAAACTGGATCTTTGTTTATCAGAAAGTCCCATAAAAGAAGTTTTGTGGTCGCTTATCAAACAGAGATTACACAATCCTCTCCAGGGCAGCTTTAGTTGACTTCTCTAAATATGTCCCTTGGCTGTCAGCAAAACAGAGCGTACAAGAGAGGCAGAAAATACGGCACTGAGGGACCCATTTGTTCTCTGGTTAACAATGCTAATGGGGAAATTGTGCAACAGCAGCAGCGAGATTTAGGAAGTGCTCCGTAATTACCAAACAGTAAAGCTGTAAAATTATCCCTTGCCACCAAAGTTAATTTCAAAAGTGTTATTTACATGTTCGTTCCGATGGGGCTACACAAGCCACATTTCCTCGCAGACTGACTGAAATAGAGACGTCAGGAGCAATTTTCTTAAAGAGGCACTCTGGGTGGAGAAACAAGACAGGACATCTTACAACGTGGCCAGACAGAAATCCAATAGCCTATTGTGGCTTTTAATTGTTTTCATTAGAGTCTATGCAGACATGTCTTATGGTCTACAGTTACACTCTGCTGCCGGTAGTAGAACAACTACTCTTCTAAGGATACTAGTAAGGGTGGAAGTGCCCAAGTGAAAATATATATATAAACTAATCATATATAATAAAACCCCTCTGTACCGGCATCATCCTCCTGTCCCTGTGTCCGTGTGTGTTAGTTACTGCACATGTGTAGCCGTTGGAACAGGAGGAGGACGCGGCCAGGGGAGCGGGCAGCCAATGGTGCGCGTGGCGGGGAGCGTGACCGGGTGCACGCATGGTGGGGAGCGCGGCTGGATGCACACATCGCATCATGGAATATGGCCATGCACCCTGGGGTCGTTTCACAGCCCTAGCGCCGCCCATTATGTAACGGGTGGGCTAAATAGCTAGTAGTTAAAATAAGAATGAGAGGTAATCTCTTACCTCTCCTGACTACAATATGGGTGCTAGCTATCAGAGGTGCCCAACTGCCCATATACTATTCACCTTGCTGCAAGGTGTATTGACCTGAGGAAGCAGGTGAGTACCTGTGAAACGCGTTGTCTATTTTGTGTTTTAAATAAATACTATTCGAGTACTACTGGTGTTTTTTTTTTTCATCAGGAGAGGTAAGAGATTACCCCTCATTCTTATTTTAACTATTAGAAACCACTATTAAAAACTATTATTATATATACAGTATTTTTTTTCTTGGGCACCTCTATCCTTATGAGTATCCAGATAAACCTCCTCTGGAAGGAATAGTATGTTTTTCCCCTAAAATTTGCAAACCCAGGAGAGCTTTTAGCAGGTCTTTATCCTGTTGGCCCTGGTTCTCTGTCTCTCAGTCTTGATGTGTAGAGGAGGTCCAGTGATGGCAGAGGTGACCCTGACCCAATGAGCCTTTATGCAATGCTGATTAATCTTTGAGGTCTGTACCAATTCTGCATGTGTGCAGAGGCTCCCAATGCTTTCTGATGCCCTGACCAGCAATCAGCCTGGTAGAATGATTTGGCTAAGCACTGGCTCTTCTCACCTTCCATGTGATGTCACTCCTTCACAGCTCTGTTGGTCCTCCCCCTATCCACATAGCAACAGAATACATCACTAGCCTACAGGCTAGCAACACATGTGTACAGTCTCAGCCCTGCAATGTCACTCAAGTGATCGGATTTCGATGCCCACTGGCTGACATGCGTTACACGTGTTTGTGTATAATGTTAAAAATTAGTCAGACGTCAAGCTGAAATGTTAAATTATTAAATCCAAAATAAGTAAATGGGACTAATGTTGGCTGTACACTGGTCAATTATAGGACAATTGATTGACCTATCAATTTTTAGAATCAATTCAAAATAAATGAATCGATCGAACATGAATCCATTTTTTGTCTTTACACTTCAACTGTCAATTTTTGTTCCATTTTTCCACCTTTAATCAATTGGAGGCTATTTTCGTTCACAAAATGAAAACCCTGATGAATCAGATCGAGTAAAGGTCAATCGAATACATAATGAAAAGCTCTGGATTCTTGTTCCATTGATGGAAATAACCTGACATACTATTACTCTATCGATTCATTTTAAAAATGTTATCGAATATCATCCAATAAGAATAGATTCTACATCAAAATGACAACTCGATTTTTAATCCATTTGATTCATTTATCGGCTATAATAATCGATCGAAGTAAAAAATTGACCAGTGTATGGCCACCTTAAGGGGCAGTTCTGTTTAGGATTACTTATACAAATGCAATTACAATTGTTTTTATTTAGGTTTTGTTTTAAAACAGGTAAGCTTTAGATGTCATCATCACTGTAATTACAAATAAAAGGGAAAAAAATGCATTTTATGTAAAACTTATCTCGTACACGCTTGACTCATTCCCAACCTAGATGCATCGCCTTATATTTATTTACATTCATTTTGGGTTGCAGATTTTTTTTTGCCGGATCTTAATCTTCATAACCGTGCACGGCTTAACGCTTCTACAGCGTGTTGATATGCTTTCTAGGCCATCTACCAGGTCATTAATAAAAAAGATTGAAAAGGACGTGGCCCAATCCTGTTCCCTGTAGTAAACCGCTACCAATTTTAGACTAGCCTGAATATGTTCTGTTTATAACATTCTTGCCTTGTATTCTTCAACCAGGTCTCTTTTCATCTACATACTGCACCTACTTTTCCAAAGACTTGGTGCTCTCAAAACATGGACCTAACTCAGGGCTGGTGCACACCAAGCATTTTTGGTAGCGTTTTCAAAACCGCTGCCGCCTGTTAAAACACTTGGTTAATGTATCTCAATGGGATGGTGCACACCAGCGGTTTGAGGTTTTTAGCAAACCGCAAACGTGGGTCCTGCAGCAATTTTTGCGGTTTGCAGATGCATTTCTGCCTCAATGTAAAGTATAGGAAAAGCTCAAACGGCTCTGAAAAACGCTAGATCAGATCGGTTTTCCAGGCGTTTTTATTACAGAAGCTGTTCAGTATCAGGTTTACTGTAACAATATTTGTAATCTGCTACACAAACATGCTCCAGAAACCGCTAGGCATGTTTAGAAAACGTCTCTAATCATGCCTAGAATCACTGTGAAATCTGCTTCAAAAACCTCTAGCAGTTTGCAGATCTGCTAGAGGTTTTTGGTGTGCACTGGGTCTCATTCTTACACTAAAAGTATCAGTTTACTCCATTGAAGTAAATAGATATTTAGTGCTCAATGGCAGTCTATTAAAGTGACCCTAAATACAACAAAAAAATTCCATACTGAACTTACCTGGGGCTTCCTCAAGCTCACCATAGGCCATGAGGACGCTCAGCATCCTCTGGGCTCCCTCTATTCTCCTGTTGGTGACTCCATTAGATGTGCAACTTGGCTGGGAGTTGTGCGCAACTGCACATGCACATGTCTACGTGCCTGTCTTGCTTGCGTGCCCGTGGCCATGAGCGTAACTGCACATTGGTTCATTTCTTTCAAGAACCGAATGCTCATGGTGAAGGTGCATGAGCGAAATGGGCGCACGGACAGCCCGCACACAACTCCCAGCCAAATTGTGGTACAGTTGGAGATTATGGTGACAAAAGGTGGTGATGAGCAGTGGCTGGATCTTGTAATGGTTAAGGTCTCACCTCTGACATGGGGACCAGGGTTTAAATCTTGGTTCCTCCTATTCTGTAAGCAGCACCTTTTCAGTAAGGAGTTCTTGGTCAAGACTGCCTAACACTTCTACTGCTGGCTGAGTACACTGTAGTGACTGCCTTGGAAGCGCTTTGACTCCCACAGGAAAATGCACTATACAAATAAAATAATAATAATTATTATTATTAATATTATTATTGTGATCAGAAAGCAGTGAGCATAGAAATAGTATCTGCACTTATTTCAAGTAAAAAAGCCAAAACATGTTCCACATTTTAAACTGCATGCGCTTGCAATCTGAACAAAAAGAATGCATGCATTCACCAAAGTGCATGACTACAGGCTGAGTACAGCCAGCCAGCTCGGTAATTCATCACCGTTACTGGAAAAAAAGTACATACCGGTATATGCAAAGCAAAAAAACACTGTGCATTGCTAATTAATGAAAATATATCATCGCATGCATTAAAAATGAGAAACTTAAAGAGACACTGAAGCGAAAAAAATTATGATATAATGAATTGGTTGTGTAGTATGGATATTTACTAGAACATTAGTAACAAAGAAAATATTCTCATATTTTTTTATTTTCAGTTATATAGTTTTTTTTATAACATTGCATCATTCTCTACTATTGGCAGTTTACACACTACTCAGCATTCTAAATAATTTCACAGAGCAGGCTAATGAACGATTGAACTGTTCTCTGCAGGAAAAAAAAAAAAAAAAACAATACAGAGCCAGACACTTGAGATAATGAGCTTCAGAAGACAGAGCTCTCTGCAACTTTGAAAGTCGTGGAAAACTGGAGTTTGTAACACTTCCTGTATTGAAAACAATATTAGACTTCTGTCTCTGCTCCTAATGTTTTGTTTCTTAGCTGTACTAAGCATGTACATTTTTTTCGCTTCAGAGTCTCTTTAACTGGGTGACTCAAATCTAGAAGATTCAATGTACAATTTTTGTTTTCTACCAAATGAAATGTCCATAAATGACACAAATGCAAGTTTGGGAGAAAAAGGTTCTTTCAATCTCGATCACAATCCCTGGGTGATAGAGGAAGGATCTGAGTGATGAGACTTGCTTGCGAACATCTGACAAAAGCCAGAAGTCTACTATGAGGAGAACTAAGACAGAGAAGATGTGCTCATTTTCTATTCTATGTATATAGATTTTCACATTCTGCTCACAATGCATTCGGCCACTGACATGTTGTTAGCTTCTGTTTTTAAAAACTGACAAGCTGAATGTCTCCTCGGTGCCCCCAGGAGGTGACCTCTTACTCTGTGCCAGCTTAGAATATCTGAGTTTGAAATGTTCTTGGCAATACTTTGAACAGATGTTGGTGATAAAGAGCTGGCAACCGCAAGACAGTTATTTATTACAGTGTCATTCCCTGTTATTGTCTAGAATGTTGGGCTGTCCCCTACAATTGTTGATGTCACTGTTTATTATTATAAGTTATTATAACTAGCAATTGTTATGACTCTCAGATAAAGGTCAGGTTAGGGCAAGGAGTGAAGGAATGAATATTAAAGGAATACTATCGATTGAAACAATTTTTTTTAATACTCTATATTAGTGTACACATTACCACTAGTGCTAGGGGCATTTTATTTATTCACCCAGGTCTCTCTCTCGCTATCCCTGCTTAAAAATTCATTTCTCACACAGCTCATAGTAGTTTGGGTCATCCTGAGCTGTTGGTTACTCTGTCACACAGCTCACAAATATATTTCACTGTGTCACTCACAGCATGCAGCAGACATGAGGAGAAATAGGCTGATCTGAGGTGGTAACAGGTAACTAAATGAGCTGGAATATTGCTGGAATATAACTAGCTATAACACTAGTCTGTGTTGACACTCAGACTGGCTGCCTGCTTGAGGTGATTCACTCCAGGCTGCATCCACTTTACAAGCTGCTGAGAGGGGCAGACCACTGTCTACAATTAGCATTATTAGTATCTTTATCAGTCAAGAGAAGCAAAGATAATAAACACACATTGCTAGAATCTTTAACCCCTTACCACCATATCAACAAGATTCTTTCAGCAAGGCGATAATTAAACTATAAACTGAGGAGTTGATAGCATCTCCCCTGTGCAGAGATATGGTCTAGCCCTCGGGGAGCTCAGTATTCGATACATTTGTATCCAACACTGATGCCAAAACTGAGGATTTTACAGCTGAGAGGAACAGCTGTGTGAAGAATCAAATTGCTCCTAGTACTTGTCCTAATGTGTGCTACAACATACAGCATTTAAAAATAAATACATACATCAATAGTATTCCTTTAAAGAACAAGCGACACCCATGCTAACCTAGAAATAAAAAACACATATATAAGTAGATAAATACTACTTCTACTTACATAACAGATGTATTGTGCTCTCCACGTAATGATTCTTGTGAATTTTAAAAAGGAAAAGCAGAAAATCCTATTCTAGGCAGTGGCCATCTTGCCGAGCTAATGCTGACATCATATCCTCCCTGACTCTTGTTTTTCCCCCCTCCCTTCTCTTGCTCATTGTATATTCATTAGCTGCCCTCCTCCCAGAATCTTCAGACACTACCACTGAGGTGTATACTAACAACTGCACTGTATTTTTTATTTACACATCCAATCACCTCAACCTTGCTTGTAAACACAAGTATTCCGAGGGTGTTTCTGATAAGCAGCTAGGCAGGGAAATAAATGGACGAGGAGGAATATATTATAGATAAAAAGAACTCCCAGCATTCAATTATTTGGCACTGTTTGGCATTAGGGCCAGTGCTCCTAAAGTATGTGATAACTACAAACCATAACAGCAGAAAAAGTTTTGCATGCAGGATTAGCATCTTTATCACTTAATACACTCAGACCAGTTGCTGTTGAAATTAAATTTTTATGGTGACAATACCGCTTTAAAAGAAAAAAATATGTGTATATATGCTTTATATATATATACACAGGCGTTTCTAGGGTCCTAAGAGATCCGGGGCACTTCAACCAAAAAAATGTGTCCATGCACCAGAATGTGGGTGTGGACATGGGTGGAGACAAATTTGCATGAACTTAAAAGTGGTCTAAGTAGACTTGCCCAGTAAAATGTTGGATGAAGACTGCCCCCTCTCCATTAACCTTCCTGGTGGTAAGCCCGAGCTGAGCTCAGGCTATGCCGCGCAGGATGATTTCTCAGGCCCTGCTGGGCCGATTTGCATAATCTTTTTTTGCAACACGCAGCTAGCACTTTGTTAGCTGCGTGTGCACTCCGATTGCCGCCGCTCCATGCCGATTAACCGCCACTCGCCGCCCCCCCAGACCCCGTGCGCTGCCTGGCCAATCAGAGCCAGGCAGCACTGAGGGGTGGATCAGGACTGCCTTTGACGTCATCCCACCCATCGCCATGGCGATGGGGAAGCCCTCCAGGAAATCCTGTTCTTTGACCGGGATTTCCTGATCAAAGATCACCGGAGGCGATCGAAGCGGGTGGGAGGATGCCGCTGCACAGCGGCTATCATGTAGCAAGCCCTGGGCTCGCTACATGATTTAAAAAAAAAAAAATGCTGCGCTGCCCCCTGGCGGTTTCTAATAGACCGCCCCCTCTCCATTAATACAAAAAAAAAGATAAACAAAAAAACCCTATACACTTGGGGAGAAGCCCAGAAGAGAAGATGTTCTGGACTCTCCCTGGGGGTCATCCGGGGCACCCCAGAATAGATCCATGGCACGTGCCACTGATCTTTTGGGCTAGCAATGCCCATATATATATATTTAGTATTTATATAGCGCCAACATCTTCCACAGCACTGTACAGGGTATATGTAGTCTTGTTACTAACTATCCCTCAAAGGAGCTAACTTAGCTGTATGTTTTTGGGGTGTGTGCCTGGAGGAAATCCCTGCAGACATGGTGAGAACATACAAACTCCGTGCAGATAGTGCCCTGGTTGGGATTCAAACCGGCCTGCAAGGCAAGTGTGCTATTCACTACGCCACCATGCTGCACATATATATCTTTGCATACAAATACGTGTAGGTATAAGCAAGAAGCAGAGTCTGTGGCACTTTGCCTCTAAGTAGAGTTACTTGTGGCAAATGTTAAAAGGAACCCGAGGAGGTGTGAGACTTATGGAAGCTGCCATATTTCTTTCCTTTTAAACAATACCAGTTGCCTGAATGCCTGGCTATCCTGCTGATCTTTCTGGTCAGTGGTGTCTGGATTACACACCTGAAACAAGCATGCAGCTAAACTTGTCAGATTTGACATGGACATCTGATCTGTATTCTTATGCAAAGATGAACAGAGGCGCCAGTAGGATAAAAGATACTAAAAATGTTAAAAATATTCAGGCTGTGGTGGTGGACCAGACAACCCAAATCAGACAAGTATTCTGTCGTTTTGATGCAGTAACAATTTATTCATACACTCCAAAAGGGGTTGCAACGCGTTTCACGGGCAATATCCCGCTTCCTCAGGCAATAAACAACAGGAGCGATACACTAAAAATAACAGAAATAAATAATAACAATCAGAGAGAAGGATGTGGCTATATGATATGTCAGTGGTTTGGTACAAAGGTACATGATTATTAAGTATCTGTGTCAAGTAACATGTATATTACAATTTGAATAATAATATGTGCTGCTAATCGCATGGGAAAAAACGATTATTTCAATATAGAGTGAAACTTGCATGGACAAAATTTGTTCAGAATTGTTGTTATTTATAAATACACTTTATTCATATATCTACTAAGGATATCTCATACTTCTAGCAATTGGGGGTTAAGGGTTGTCTGGTCCACCACCACAGCCTGAATATTTTTAACATTTTTAGTATCTTTTATCCTACTGGCACCTCTGTACATCTTTGCATATCCAGAGTCCACCCTTGGTGGAAGGGTGACATACCCTTACTTTTTTCTGTCGCAGAGAGCGACGTCTTATTCCTGAGTGGGGACAGGCTTGTTCTCCCCACCTGCATATACAGTGGTTGCCTTTGAGGTAACCCGGGTTTGTAAGTATAATACTTACGCATCATATTTCCTTCCTCCGTTTTCCAGTACATACTACACTATATTGGGATCTCAGTCTTACCCCTTTTATGATCTGTATTCTTGCTTAAGGTCTATGACTTAAAGTATTATAGGCAGACGATCAGCAGCAAATACACATGTCAGCCTCCATATCCCTCTGCATTTTTGCAGTAAAAATAAAGTAAAAAAAATAAAGTAAATACATTTTTGCAGATTTTTCATATTGTGGAAATTCAATGTATTTTCGCAAAAATGTTCTCATAATCGAAAGAAATGCATTGGGTGTCACTCTTGGGGGTGTTTTTATTTTGTAGTTTGCAGTAGTACACAAACAAACTTAGAACAATGTCAAGTGCCCACAGATGAATTAGTATGTGTGTGGTCTATTATGGTGAAGTAAATGAAGGAGATGGGTGCGAGGGCACAAGGTGGACTATTACATTGGCCAATTTACTTCCTCCGAGGCTTGGTCACCTTGGGTCTGCGTGAGTGACTGAGTATACAGAGGAATTGTGGGCAGATGGTGAAAAACCAAGGCCTTCCTCCCCATCAGTGTGGGAACTGAAACAATGACTTAGAAACTGGTCTACAGCATATTGGAATGAGGCCTGCATATGAATACATGTATGTAGGGATGGTCAGAAATGGCCATCTTTGATTCCGTGGAAATTCCGATTTTCGCCAATGTCAATTCCAGAGTTCTGTTGTTTTTCCATTTTTATGATTTTCCAATTTCCAAGGAGTATTTTATCTCTCTTTTTTTTGCATCAGAGAATGCAAAAATGACAACAACAAAAAATTACAAATTGGAAAATCTGAAAAACAGAATCTTTTGATTCGTCTAAAATTACCGCGGTAATACGATTTTTAGGAACAATTCTGCATTCTCTGATTGGTCCAATGTTTCTATGATTGTTCTATGATTGAGCTGAAGTTACCGAGTTACGGTTTTCACAGAATTCAAATTGTACAGTATATATACACTGGGTTGCAAAAGTATTCGGCCCCCTTGAAGTTTTCCACATTTTGTCACATTACTGCCACAAACATGCATCGATTTTATTGGAATTCCACGTGAAAGACCAATACAAAGTGGTGTACATGTGAGAAGTGGATCGAAAATCATACATCATTCCAAACATTTTTACAAATAAATAACTGCAAAGTGGGGTGTGCGTAATTATTCGGCCCCCTGAGTAGAACCACCTTTGTAGAACCACCTTTTGCTGCAATTACAGCTGCCAGTCTTTTAGGGTATGTCTCTACCAGCTTTCCACATCTAGAGACTGAAATCCTTGCCCATTCTTCTTTGCAAAACAGCTCCAGCTCAGGCAGATTAGATGGACAGCGTTTGTGGACAGCAGTTTTCAGATCTTGCCACAGATTCTCGATTGGATTTAGATCTGGACTTTGACTGGGCCATTCTAACACATAGATATGTTTTGTTTTAAACCATTCCATTGTTGCCCTGCCTTTATGTTTGGGGTCATTGTCCTGCTGGAAGGTGAACCTCCGCCCCAGTCTCAAGTCTTTTGCAGTCTCCAAGAGGTTTTCTTACAAGTTTGCCCTGTATTTGGCTCCATCCATCTTCCCATCAACTCTGACCAGCTTCCCTGTCCCTGCTGAAGAGATACACCCCCGAGCATGATGCTGCCACCACCATATTTGACAGTGGGGATGGTGTGTTCAGAGTGATGTGCAGTGTTAGTTTTCCGCCACCCATAGCATTTTGATTTTGGCCAAAAAGTTCCATTTTGGTCTCATCTGACCAGAGCACCTTCTTCCACATGGTTGCTGTGTCCCCCACATGGCTTGGGGCAAACTGCAAACAGGACTTCTTATGCTTTCTGTTAACCATGCCTTTCTTCTTGCCACTCTTCCATAAAGGCCAACTTTGTACAGTGCATGACTAATAATTGTCCAATGGACAGGGTCTCCCACCTGAGCTGTAGATCTCTGCAGCTCGTCCAGAGTCACCATGGGCCTCTTGACTGCATTTCTTATCAGCGCTCTCCTTGTTTGGCCTGTGAGTTTAGGTGGATGGCCTTGTCTTGGTAGGTTTACAGTTGTGCCATACTCCTTCCATTTCTGAATGATCAATTGAACAGTGCTCCGTGGGATGTTCAAGGCTTTGGAAATCTTTTTGTAGCCTAAGCCTGATTTAAATTTCTCAATAACTTGATCCCTGACCTGTCTTGTGTGTTCTTTGGACTTCACGGTGTTGTTGCTCCCAATATTCTCTTAGACAACCTCTGACTAGGACCTCACAGAGCAGCTGTATTTGTACTGACATTAGATTACACACAGGTGCACTCTATTTAGTCATTAGCACTAATCAGGCAATGTGTATAGGCAACTGACTGCACTCAGATCAAAGGGGGCTGCATAATTATGCGCACACCACTTTGCAGTTATTTATTTGTAAAAAATGTTTGGAATCATGTATGATTTTCGTTCCACTTCTCATGTGTACACCACTTTGTGTTGGTCTTTCATGTGGAATTCCAATAAATATGATGCATGTTTGGGGCAGTAATGTGACAAAATGTGGAAAACTTTAAGGGGGGCAAATACTTTTGCAACCCACTGTATATAGAGAGAGACAGAGAGAGAAAGAGAGGGAGAGAGAGATAGAGAGAAAGGGGGGAGGGAGATAGATAGATAGATAGAGAGAGAGAGAGAGGTGGGGGGGGGGGGGGGGAGAGGGGGAAGAGGGGGAGAGAGAGATCAAGTAGAGTCACCCTTAAATTTCCTTGATATTCTGTGTTTTCTTCTTCAACCTCCTGTTCAAAGTATTAATTTGGCTCATCCAAACAAATTTCACCACCATCAATTAAATTAACATTTAATGGAATATTTGGAAGCCACCCGAGCTTAGATAATTATTTGCAATGACATGTCACATTTAGCACATAGATGCCTTTCATGCTTTATTATAGTAAATGAACATAATGCAATATTTCTAAAAAAAAAAAAAACTCTCCGCACAGCTTTACGGCCTCCCACTGTAAAATAAATACTGACAGCACCGACACTGTTTAATTGCTCATTTTTTTATTTCAACTGCAGTTGATACAACATTTAGCTGTCACTAAAGTTATTTTCAAACCCAGTTGCAGCGCTAAACTGAAAATGTTAGTCTACTTACATCTAGCGGGTTACTACGGTTACATAGTTACATAGTTATTTTGGTTGAAAAAAGACATACGTCCATCGAGTTCAACCAGTACAAAGTACAACACCAGCCTGCTCCCTCACATATCTGTTGATCCAGAGGAAGACGAAAAAAACCCTTACAAGGCATGGTCCAATTAGCCCCTAAAGGGAAAAATTCCTTCCCGACTCCAGGTGGCAATCAGATAAAATCCCTGGATCAACATCATTAGGCATTACCTAGTAATTGTAGCCATGGATGTCTTTCAACGCAAGGAAAGCATCTAAGCCCCCTTTAAATGCAGGTATAGAGTTTGCCATAACGACTTCCTGTGGCAGTTACATACAAAAAATCTATACAAAGTTCATTCAGATTCCGCCAAAATGAAATTTCCACATTTTCGATCGGAAAACAGAAATCGGATTTCCACAGAAATACCGCATTACCAAAACTCGGTGATTTTAGCCTAATCACAGAACTTGGAAGCAGTGGACCAATCAGAGGATGCAGCGTCAACTCGGAAGTAATTGGCCAATCAGAGAATGCAAAAAAGACTCAAAAAAAGTCTGCTCGGAAATCGGAAAATGGAAATTGGAAATCGGTAAGCGGCAGAATTGAAAGACTGCAATTTTAACCATCCCCATACCCCATCCTCAGGGTAGGAACACACTAGGCAGTGCGGGGAAGGTATCATTTTGCTGCATATGCATTTGTGTGTTTTTAGTGCGTTTGCGTCTTTGTTCCGTACATGTGTTTTTCTTGCATTTTGCGTGCATTGTAATGAGTTTGCAGTTAGCATATATAAATTGCATCTGCATTTTGCATGTCTTTTGCATGCGTTTTATGCAAATTACTAGGAAGTCAACAGGAAGCGGATATACATCATCAAAAAAAAATTTTTTCAACGCATATTAACCTCCTTGCCGGTTATCCCGAGCTCAGCTTGGTGTAACCTGCGTAGGAGGATTTCGCAGGCCCCGCTGGGCCGATTTGCATAATTTTTTTTTACTTTGCTAGCTGCGTGCAGTTTCCGGTCGCCGCCGCTTGCCGCCGATTCGCCGCTACCCGCCGCGCCGCCCCCCCCCCCCCTCCAGACCCCTTGCGCAGCCTGGCCAATCAGTGCCAGGCAGCGCTGAGGGGTGGATCGAGATTCCCTCTGACGTCCCGACGTCCATGACGTCGGTGACGTCATCCCACCCGGTCGCCATGGTGACCGGGGAAGCCCAGCAGGAAATCCCGTTCTGAATGGGATTTCCTGCTTACTCTGATCGCCGAAGGCGATCAGAGTGGATAGGGGGATGCCGCCTGTCAGCGGCTATCATGTAGGGAGCATTTCTTCATGCGGCCCAATGACTTGCATTATGTGCGTTTTTGCTGCGTTTTTTCTGCAATGCTAGCGTTTCTGCCTGGTGTTCCCCTCATGGTTTTCTCTTGTCCTGGGCAAAGCTGGCAACGTGTGTTGCACTCTGTAAAAGTGTTCTGAATTTATAAAAATGCATTTAAAATGAAAACTAAAAAACACAAGCTGGTCATCAGAGCCACTGCAGTGTTGTTTCTTGTAAATGATAGTTGTCCTTCAATCCTAATTATTGATTGCAAAAATGATAATATTGGCATTACTATCACTCAGTGCTGGTGCCCAGCCTGACACCTCCTACGTGGAGATCTCACAGTGCTGAAAACAAATGAGTCAGCCTCTGGTCTTGGCTTCCTGTTCCCTGGCCATCATACAAGCAGGCAGAGCACCCACTGTGTGCTGCAGCTCAATGTACTGAAGGCCCAAGTCAGAAGACTGTATGCTTTCATGCACGAGGCTGAATATCATAATAACACACTTCCTTTCCATGTGAACAAGAGCCAACTAACATTGTCACTTGTTTAGAAGTTGGGATTCTCCAACACAAAGCGAGATGCCATAATGACTAAAACACAACTTTCTAATCATAACACAAAAGTGTAAATAAAAGGCCCACTAGATATATTTTTCATGTCTCATCCCTCCAGGCCCTCCACCTAACACTATATTCATCATACTCAGGAAACCCAAAGAACTTCCCGTGGCAGGGCTGAGGCACAGGCTCGGGAGGAACCAGCCTCTAGGTACAGAGTCCAGAAGGCACATCTGTGCCCCCTTGCCTGGCCTTATGCAGAGCAGAGCGCCCTCGTAGCTGTGACTTACCAGTCAGTGTTGCCAGGGCTCCGCTTAGAGGGCTACCTAATACTGGGGCACCTCAGGTATGCTGCAAATACTGGGGGCACTCAATCTCTGTCTTTGCTCTTTTGGAGGTATGACGACAGAGGCTATTACAGCTACTATCCTCTCCATCTCTTCGTAGGCAACTAAAGGGACATGGCCTCAGCATTTTATGTTGTTGGGTGGCCCTACTTACTCACACATGAACTTGATTGAGAATTTTATCAAATGGGTTAAAGTCATATATACACACCTCTCGGCTTGTATTTTTACAATATTCATGGATATTAGACTCCTTTGAAATACAGTAACCCTTTGCACGCTCGCATGTAAATGTTCAAACAAATGCAGATTCAGATTCACTCATCCAGGCACCACTGTTATCCCTACAGCTAAATTAAAAGCCGGGTCTTAGTTCACAAAGGAATGCATTCTTATGCTTAGTCACCTATACTGCACAGAAGTACCCAGGTAAACGTAGGTGTCCTAACTCTGGCCCTGTAACATGCATAGTGCAGACATGTAAACATTAATTGTGTCAAACCAATCAAGGGATTAGGAGCACACATCCTGACATCCTCTCCTGGGACAGATAGTGCATCATAGCAATCGCACAAGGGAGCTAACGTAATGTATCCATGCGCACCATGCACATACACCAGCATAAGCTGTGTGCATGCTGAAAAAAACACAAACAGGGGAAGGAGGGAGTGCACTAGATTAAAACCCTGGCCACAAGGGTCCGTAACAAGAAAAAAACACATACATCCAGGCACATTGCCTCTAGTTAGGACATTTAAATAAGTAATTTAAGGAAAGGGAGGTGCTAAAGGGGGTGTGGCCAGAAAAATAGCAAAAATCAGTAACCCTTTGCATGCTCACATGCAAATGATCAAACAAATGCGTTCACAGATTCACAGAATTACTTATTTAAATGTCCTAACTAGAGGCGATGTGCCTGGATTTATGTGTTTTTTTGTTTGTCTGTTTTTTTTTTGTTTTTTTTTTTCCTTTGAAATACAGAGGCCTAGAAAGCAGCGCTGCCCCATTTCCCCATCATTAAATGCATTGGCAGCAGAACCATTGGCTACTCGGATCTGTTTCTCAATCAGTGCTGAAGGGCTTAAAATACATAACCTATTCCTGATGAAACCATCATTTACTTGGCTGATTGTGGCAGATGACTTCAGGCTGCTTTTTCACTATTTGGTAAATCTGGATACTACTCAGAGCTGGTCTCAAGCCCTTCAGTTTCCTCTGCAAAAGTAGAAACCTTTAAATATCTAGGTCTATACATTCAAGTAACAACCCAAGCAATACCTGTTTAGTACTCCGCGGTTCAGTTGGGTGCCAGGAGAGCCGAATGATGGCTCTCCCTGCTGCCGCTAAACTCCCCAGTGGCATCAAGTACTATTACCCCTCTGAGTCATCGTAACTCGGAGGTAGGTGTAATACACGATCCAGTGATCATTGGAGCCCCAAATTAGCCTTACGTTGCTATGGGGCACCTGGGGCACCTGGTTTCGGCACGTGATGCTCAGCTGCTTCAATAACTGCAGGCTAATATCTACCCACTCTTAGACTTAGGCCAGAAGAAGCGTAGTCAGGACCAAACGCCCCTTGTCCATAATGAAATCCCAGAAGATATCAGCACACCAATGTTGCAATGAATGGCAGCATTTACGCCCTTTGCATCCTGCAATTCCGATTTGCGATTCCGATTTTCCCTGGATGCTATCAAAAGAAAAAAGCATAAAAAAATGCAGCATGCAGTAATGATTAAAAATCGAAAATCGGAATCGCATGTAAAATCGCTTCAAAATCGCAGATCGGAATCAGAATCGCATGTAGTGTGCAAGAGACTTGAAACGAAAAACAAATTTTGATATAAGGATTTGTATGTGTAGTACAGCTAAGAAATAAAACATTAGGCACAGTCATTCATAAGTCTTATATTGTTTCCAGTGCAGGAAAAGTTAAGAAACTCCAGTTGTTATCTATGCAAAATAGCGACTGAGCTCCACAACTTTCAAAGTCGCAGAGAGCTCTGTCTTCTGAAGCTTATTATCTCGAGTGTCTGTCACTGTATCTTTTTTTTCTGCGGAGGACAGTTCAAAATTTTATTAGTGTTCTCTGTAAAATCATTTAGAGTGTTGAGTAGTGTGTAAACTGCAAATATTAGAGAATGATGCAATGTTATAAAAAAACCTATATTACGGAAAATAAAAATATGAGAATATTTTCTTTGCTACTAATGTTCTAGTAATTACCCTTACTACACAACCAGTTCAATATATCATATTTTTTTTTCGCTCAGTGTCTCTTTAAAGTGTGCTATTCATTGTAACATTGGTGTGCTGATATCTTCTGGGATTCGATTGCAGAGTGGTATTGCCTATGCCACCCTATCGAGCATCCAACCTTCTGACAGAGTGCCCGCTCAATCTTCTGCTGTCCCTTGTCCATAATGTGATGAATATACTTAAAAATAAACCTCAATGAACCTTCTTCTTATTGTTCTCTGTGAAAGAGAGGCATGGCTCATTGGCGGCATCCAGACACGGGAAGCCAACTCTAATGCTGGATCCACACGGTGCGTTCACGCACTCGATTTCCCGCTCGATTCCCGTCGATTCATTTATTTCCAACATGTCCGATTTGGATTTCCATGGATCGTTAGGTCGATTTGGCATACTTTGCATGCGAATCGACCTAATGATCCATCGAAATCCAAATTGGACATGTTGGAAATAAACGAATCGACGGGAATCGAGCGGGAAATCGAGTGCGTGAACGCACCGTGTGGATCCAGCATAATGTTTGGAGGAGCAGCACAGTCCACTTACATTTGAGGACTCTTGTACAGTAGATAAGTGGAGAGTCTGAGAGGTTGGGGGTCCACCATCTGTCTTTTACGTGAGGGGACATGATAGTGAGACAGGAAACTTGAGTTCCTGGAGTTGCATGAGCAGTTCTGACTCGACTGTCCACATTTTGGTTAAATGAGGTGAACTAAAAGGAAGCCAAAAAGTGCAACCTGATAGCTAGGGAACTGGCATTCTTTCAAAGGATACAATTATGGCCGTTTCTATAGTCCTTTCAGTTCAGTTCAAGATTCCTTTAAGAATTTTAACAAGACTTATCCTTCCAACAGACAGAATGGAACCGCGAAATCCCTCACTGATTTGCATAGAGGAATTAATTCACTTGTTCTTGCATAAACGTATATTCAGCTATTAATTTAAGGTGCATGATCTCCTCCAGAATGAACACCATTCTTATAAAAGAGATCCATTATTCTCCCCGTGCCGTTATTAGATTGATACACGGTGACACCGACATGCTCTCGGCATACATAATATACTACACCTTTTCATCTAGTTAGTCCCACTTTAGAACAGAAATGGGGAGATGCGGATTACGGGGATCTTCATTAATTCCTTCGCACTGAACAGAAAGGAAGTCACATATAATTATCTGGAAGGATTCTCTTGCTGCTTCAGATATCAAGAGAAGTGAGAATGTAGAGAATGATAATGCCCATATCTCTATCTCCACTTCTGCCGCTATAATATAATACATCATTATTTATATGATATATTGTAACATCACTGCCAGTTCACAACTCCGCTTTCACTATGGTGAGATGAAAAATAATGGAATAAAAGAAAAAGAATAATAATGAGAGTGAGGCTAAAAAAGAGGACATTTTGGAACTTACTATGCAGGAGAACAGAGGCGCCAAAAGGATAAAAGGACAGTGCTGGTCGTAATGGAAAAATCTAAGCTTACGGATCATTACGCGTAATTTTACGCTATTACGCATTACGCAATTACGGTTACGGCGTAGGAAATTATCTACGGTTCATCACTGTAATTACGCGTTAACTTACGCAGTTACGCGTAAGGATACCGTAATGTAGGCGCTTACGCTACCATGTTACGCGTAGTGCCGTAATACCCATAAATGCGTACTTTTTGGCGCATACGGACGATATGTACGCAATAGCCGTCAATGTGACAGCTATTGGGTACACATAATTCGTATTCGTATTTTTACGTTAGTAATTACGCGTAAAATTATGCGTAAGTCTTCGTAAAATTATGCATACCTAGCAATTACGGTAGACAGCGTAATTACGATACCACTTTACTGCTTACGTGTAAATAATTACGCGTAAGACTGTAAGTTCCGCGTAGCGCTTACGCGTAAATTTGCATTGAATTACGATGCGTAATTACGCTCATGCGTAATTTCGGCCCAGCACTGTAAAAGGAAGCTAAATGAGCTTAAAAACCAAATTCTTGGTAAATAGAGGAGGTAGTGGTGGACTTACCTCCTCCAAGTAGACACACAACGACTGTAGTAAAGACAGTCAATATATTTTATTTATGAACTCCAAATATGCAATGCGTTTTACAGGTTTGATCCCGCTTCATCAAGCAATAACAACGGAGCAATAGCATATGTGGTCAGTAGAAGAGCCAGGCACCTCTGTACATATTACACTATTGGGGCTCTTGGTGTTCCTTGTTTTTATTTTGGAACTTACAATATTATTATATGGCGGTCAAATACACAGAAGCCCTTATGCAAATCACTTTTCTCCTGAGTTTTTTTCTAGATTATATTTTCACACCTTTTAAAGCACCAACGAGCAAGAAAATACTTAAAATAATCTTGATAGTACTTTTTCACCAACTTTTAGGTAGCAGAATTGCTCATGCACGAGCGGCTCCAGCTTACCAGTGGTGGGCCAAAATTTTACATATGCAAACGTTTGCATCAAAATTCGCAATTACGCATCATAATCATAATGCAAAATTTCAGGGAAAATCGTAATTCATTTCGTATGTAATATTAATATTTCACAATTTTGCGTAATTTTTGTGTAATTTTGCATACTATTGTGCTGACTTTGGTGAATAATAGCAAAGACCCCATACATGCTATTGACACCAAAATTGCTACATATGTTAAGGAGAATAGTGTGGGTACAAAACAAAAAAAAATAATTTTCCAAAAAGACCTTGTAGTTTTGGAGAAAATCAATTTTAAATAAGCAAAGAGAAATGTTTTTTTAAATTGTCATTTTTTCTGAGTTTAAAAACCATTTTTTCTATGCATTAAAAAAAAAAGTACAAGGTCTTTTTGGAAAATTCTTTTTGACTTATACCCATTATTCTCCTTAAAGTGAATGGGAACTGCATTTAAAAAATGAGACAGCTACTTACCCAAGGAGAGGGAAGGCTCTGGGTCCTATAGAGCCTTCCGGCTCCTCTCCTGGTCCCCTCATTCCAGTGCTGGCTCGCCCGGTAGCAGTATTTGACTGACTAATTTAGTCAAATACTGCTTTACCCGGCCGAAGGAGGCTTCAGAAGTCTTCAGGGAGCCCAAGTGCTCCTGAAGAAGGGCGGCCCTGTACTGCGCCTGCGCAAGCACGCTCTCTTGCACGCTCACGCCTGTGCAGTATGGAGCCGCACGTCTTTGGGAGGACACGGCTCCCAAAGACTTCCAAATACCCTTTCGGCAGGGGTTAAAATGGAGGGGGAGCCAGCACAGGATAGGGAGCACCGAGAGAGGAGACGGAAGGCTCTATACGACCCAGAGCCTTCCCTCTCCTTAGGTAAGTATTTGCTTCATTTTTTTTTAAATGCGGTTCCCATTCACTTTAATGTATGTGGTAATTTTGGTGTCAATAACATGTATGGGGGTTTTGCTATTCACTGCCAAAGTCGGCACAAAATTACGCAAAATTTTATGCAAACTTACGAATGACTATACAAAATCAATTCAATGTACAAATCGTAATTATGTATAAGTGAAATAGCGAAAATTTTTGCAAAAATTTGCATAATCTTAATTCGCTGATTGTGATCATCACTACAGCTTACTGTGCAAGCCTGGCCGTACTCACATACTAGGCTTCCCTCTTAGATAAGTATTTACTTTTTGACCCAATCTTCAGTCAGCTACACTTTAAATGTATTCAGCATTTATAAATGCAATTATTATTAATAGTAGTCATTTATTGTTAATAATAGCCAATTGCAAAGTGCTATACATTCTGGTTCAAACCTCCCCTATAGCTCAGCCCTCATTCCTAAACCTCAGGATGTTCTGGGACAAAAAAAATGAGATCTCACCTGCTTGAGTTCACTTATTTCTGCACCAAAAGCTACAAGAAACCTACCGACTTCAGATGACAATCTACTCTCGGTACAGCTGTCCCGTGACGTCGGTTACTTCCTCTTCGACAGTCTGCCAAGTTGGAAAATGTTCAGCTCATTACCATTCTGTTCCCCTGCAGCGTCTGCCAGAGGCACGTCTCCTGCTTGTCCTCCACCGTGCCTTCTCCATAGGACAATGTATGCTTCTTGGCAGAGAGCCCAGCAAGGATGTTTGAAGAGAGATGGTTGGCAAACTGTCGCCTGGGATAATCTTATGTGATAATTTCAGGTGACCATTTGCCAGTGACTGCTGTACAGAAGATGAAAAGTTTTAAGTGCGTACGTAACTTTAGGCACAAACTTTACTCTGCTCCTGTCAAAGCACATTCGCTGCCAAATCCCAAGCCCTGATTTTATCCTCTACAGCCGGAAAAAAATTTTTTTGCATATCTCAGCAGCACTAAGATGCGGAACCTGTATTAATTACTGTATATTCATGTGTATAAGACTACTTTTTAACCCTTGAAAATCTTCTGGAAAGTTGGGGGTCGTCTTATACGCCGGGTGTCATTGATGCCGGGTGATACGCCCTATCCTGTTACTGCCTCTCAGATCTCCCTGCTGAGGGAGCGCAATCTATTCTTCCGTACCGCTCCGATAAACAGGTAGACAAGGAGAGCTGACCAGTCTACTTAAGGAGAGTTGACCAATGCAACAAGTCAATTGACTATATACTGTTATATACTGGGTAACACATACAGTACAGCACCAGTATCTGTTCATACACAGCACCAGTACATGATTTTTTTATTTAAATGTGGTGTGCGTTGGAAGAGAAGGGTAGTCTTATACGGCGAGTATATCCCAAACTCTATATTTTAACTGGAAAAGTTGGGGGGTCGTCTTATACACCCAATCGTCTTATACGCCAGAATATTCGGAATCTGGGTATCTGTGTTAATCAAATAATTTAAAACACTAAAATAACTCACTTCTTAATCAATCCTGTAGTAGGGGAAAGTATAAAAGTTAGACACACAACTCATTAATAGGAGGCATCTGGATAGTCCAGGGGCTTTCTGCATCCTTCTCAAGCCCACCGATCCAGTGCTAGGTCCCTCTATACCTATTCGACCCAGTGGGTTGAATAACCTTTTTTGTGGCTAGGAGTGCGGCTGTGAATGAGTGCATCCTCACTAAGGCCAGATTTATACTTTTTCCGCCCCTAGGCCAAGTATGTTGGGGCTACCCTTCCATGTCCCAATCCACGCGTAGCCCCCTCTTCCATGTGTAAAATCCATGTACTGCAACTCCTTTCTTTTATGTACATCTTCATTTGGCATCAGTTTCCCTTTTGCATGTAAGGAAGAGTGAATAAATTTAAAACGAAAAATAACGTGAAGGATTATCGTATAAAGGGAAAATAGCGTTAAAGTATCGAAACATTAACGTTAAATAACGTGAAGGGAATAAAGGAGTGGCAGACAGTCCAAACGAAAATTAGCGTTAATAGATAGAGGGATCCGGAAAATAAGCCGTATTAGCGTTGAAAAGTGTTAAGATTAAAAGCCATTAACGGCAATAACGTGCGCTATTACTTACAGGCGCCATTTTCTGTAACCAACTGTATGATTTTCCGTCGTGCACCATTTTTTTACCGCGTTAACCAAAAATAGCGTTAAGCCTATACTTTACATGCGGGGCCATTATTAAGCATAGACGCCAGGCGCCATTTTTAACCGTTTCAATGCTGCTCATCTGCAGCCTCCACTTTCATATGTAGCAACCCCTATTTCACGTCCATGTGCCCCCTTGAGCTGAAGCCGCCTAAGGCCAGCGCCATTGTGGCCCTGATCCTCACCTGTCATGCATAGGTACGGTCTGTGCTTGTCCAGTAGACTTTTACACAATGGAAAATCCCTCCATGCATGAGAGCTTTCCTCTACTGGGTATGTGTGGACCATACTTTCATACGCCCAGGACCATTGTGCTTGTTCAAGATAAGAGACTGATCCAGCTCTAGAATGGTGATATGTAGAAGGACTTAGGAAGTCTCTTGACTATACAGAGGCTTCCATCAACCAATGCTAGTCATTTGTGTGTTTACATTCACTTTAAATAACCTCATCAGGAGACTAGGCATTGACCATTTCCTGGCTCACAGACAGGCTCACAATTAAGATCACAAAAGAAACAGTATTAGCAATATGGTTATTAAGCTATTACTGTACACAGTTTTATTAGGTCTGTGCCTGATTACAGGCAGGAACAGTGAGGGCTTAGAAAATACGTAAATTCCTGATTCTCATTTGTTTAAAGGGGAATATAACCCTGCATTTCAACTTTGCTCTAAAACATTATTTACAGCATATTATATGCAACCAGCATTTTTTTTTACTAGACCAGCATTGGAAGGGTTACACAGTGCTTTAAAGTTCCTGGAGATTTCTGCAGACGCATCCGAAGCTGACATAGATACATTTTGTTTACATAAATGTATCTAAGTGTTGAATGTGACTCATCTCTCTGACTGAGAAGGAGCTTGGAGGACAGCCAAAGAGTGTGTAACATTTATCACTTGTTACATTCTATTTAGATAAATGTAACAATCTGAACTTCTGCATATCTCTCCACGGAACTTTAATCCTCTGTGTTTAACCCTTCCAATGCTGGTCTAGTAAAAAAAAAATGCTGGTTGCATATAATATGCTGTAAATAATGTTTTAGAGCAAAGTTGAAATGCAGGGTTATATTCCGCTTTAAGCTCACCTTAAAAATGGAAAAATTAAAACCTAAAGCAAACTGAGCCCCAAAAACTGTCTAGTCTCATCCACTGACAGCATATCCTAAATAAGGAATAAATGTAAAGCCCCACGGCCCCGTCCTTCTACTTCCACCTGGGTAAGCTCTGCCTGGCTTTTCTTCATTGTCAACCATTTTCATACCTTGATTTTACCCTGGCTTGATCCTTTTTTCACGTAGTCTCTTACTCCTGGACTTTATGATTCTTTGGGTCATACTTTTCTTCCTGACAATTGCACGGGTGATTTTCTTCTTTTCTGGTCCCAATTCCTGGACAGTTACTCTGTTGATACTAGCACTTTATATCTTAACATTCGCACTTTATATTGTGGAAATATTTCCTCTTATTATGGATTAGCACTGGCACTTTACATGTTTTTTATCACTGTTTATATGAATATATATTTCATACCAGCGTAATTGATGAATTTTTGCTGAGGTAATTTATATATTGTTAACTCTCGGTTACATCAGCAGTATTGGTCCAGTGTCCCACCTCTTTTTGATGATGTTTATTGATTATTATTGGTGGGCTGCAACTCATTGGACCAACTTGCTGATAGTTTCTGAGAGTTGTTTAAGCTAGCTGAGCAGATCAAGTATATTATTGTATATTTTCAATTATGGAGTGTATGGATGGTAACAGGTCAGGGGGGGGATCCTCTTTGATTTAATTGTTTTTATTTATGATTGCTGGTTAAATAACAATTATTCGATCATACTGCTGTTGTCCTGAGTAATGGTTTTCTCCATGGGAGATAAGAAAGGGACTACTGTTATCCTGTTTTTTGATTACACTTTAAAAATGGAAAAAAACGGAAACACTAACTCATGCAGATGCAAGTCAAAATCTGCCCTGAAACATCTCTATTTGCGCATCTCATCTCTATCAGTTGGAGGTTCCCACAGCTTTCAGTAGATATATACAGACTGTAGGATGCTTGGAGCTGTTTAGGAATGTATTTGCATCAATCAGAAATACAAAGTGTTCATTCATAAAGCATCTTGGTTACAGCCAGGAACTCAGGAAATAGGAATATGATTGCATACCTTGAAGTAGCAGCAAAGTAACGTAAGCTAGCGCAGGAATCATAAGTAAGCACAAACAAGTTAAGCTTAAAGAGACTCTAAAGCCACTTATGTTAAGCATGTTTGCTCCTGGCAAAACGCGTGTTTTTGTACCCCCCAAATCCCCTGGGGCACATTGCGGAGCTCTTTCCACATAGAGGCAGAGCTTTTGGCTGCAGCTCTGCCTCTACACGCGTCCATCAGCGCGGATCGCTGCCTCTCCCCGCCTCTTTCAGTCTTCCTTCACTGAGAGGGGGGGAGAGGCGGAGATCCACAGGCTGATTGACACACATGGAGGCAGAACTGTAGCCGAAAGCAAAGAAAGTTGTTGATTTTGTACAGGGGCTTTGGGGGGTAAAAAACCCTCCTTCTGTCGCAGGATAGCAGTGTTTTAACAGGGGCAAACATGCTTAACATAAATAAAAGGTAAAAACACATCTTTAAATTAGTTTCAGAGTCTCTTTAACGTGCATAAGCATCAATAAACATAAGCAAGTTAAGCCATAATTCTATGGATACATCTTATATAACTCTTCAGCTTAACAAGTGTTAATTAGTCATGTCATGTCCCACTGTAGGTGGGTTAGGGTTTGGATAATAGGTGTCAATCACCTTATGAGCTTTATATTGGCTTATATGATTGACGTCCCATCCACTGCACATGTCAGGAATCCAAGACTATTCTTGGAGTCCCGGTGACCAGTTCCCTGCTATTTCATGGAAACTGTTGTCCCTCTGCATGCTGTGAAAGTTCCAGAATGTGTTCTGGTGCCTCCCAGACTGAACAACTTGTTAGATTAGAACTAGCTGGCAAAAAGAGCACCAGGAGCACCCATAGTATAGTATTTCTGGGAAATGTAAAGAAATAACAACTACTCACAAACATGGGTTGCTATAGGCTATTACAGTCTCAGGCATGTGGAGAAGGACCATCTCCATTTGGTTATGATGACTCATTTGGGTCAACATGGGTCCTCTTCAGAAAAATTAAAGGACCACTAGATGTGGTCAGCAGAGGTAACTCCTAAAATGGGGGAGGAGGCAATGCAAGATGGGAGGAGGAGCCCCAATTGTGATACAATGTGTAGTGAGTGAAGGTAAGTAATAGGAACAGTCTTACCTCGTGATAAGAGGTTAAGATGTTTATTGTTAGACACCAATAAGAAGGCAATAAGAAGGCAACGCACTTCACGGGACCTGCCCTCTTCTTCAGGTCAATACTAGACAGTGTCTAAACTATGTATCTCCATTTCAGAGCGCTAACGCTGCCTAATGCTCTAAATACTGTCATCTTTTTTTTCTTTTTATTATCCGTATCTGTTCAGAACAGTAGGAATAATTCCAGACTGCAATAGGAAAAGTAATAATTAATCTGTCAAACTGAATGTGACTTTCGTCCTCTCGGTTACTCTGCTTTTTACAGCTGATGGGAGATATCCTGGCATACAAATCTGGTTTTAAAGCGGATCCGAGATGAAAAACGAACTATAACAAGTAACTTATCTATATATCTTATCTAAAGTTTAGATTACACAGCAAATCTAGCTGCAAACAGCTTTAATAGAATATGATTAATTATTCCAGTGATACAATGACAGCAGACATGTTGTTTGTAAACATTACACAGAGGCAGGCTTATCTGTATCATGAGCAAAAAAACCTAATCCCCCCTCCTCCTCCCTCCTCCCCTCTGCCTCTGAAATCTCTGGCTAGTAATACCTCCCCCTCCTCCTGCACAGACTGAGCTCCCATAAGCCCTTCTACTGTCTGAAAGTGCCTTGGCTTTCTGAAAACCTGAGGTTGTGGCTTCTTTAGTTTATAGGAAATTAGAGTACTAAAACAAAAACAAAATAGTATTTGGCTTGAGGAATGCCCTATAAACAATAGGAAAGGAACACAATTATGCAATGAGTAAAAGTTTATCTCGGATCCACTTTAAGCAAGGATTGAGAACCCTTCTGATTAACACAAAGGATCTAAATAAGAGAGGTGCCCCAATGAGAAGGAAACCATTCACATCGGTAACAAATGTGTCTTTGACTATTTTAATATACAGAGAACATAAACCAACAATACTGCACGTCTGTACTGTACAGTGCACAGGATTGGAGGAACGATTGCTATTTGTTTCCCTTGACTGAATATAATTTAATGAATAAAAATGCTTATTTTTTTACAGTATTACTTTAATTTAACCATTAACCACTTGACCACTGAGTGGTTTTACTCCTTTAGGACCAGAGCAAATTTTCACCTGTCAGCGCTCCTCCCATTCTTTCACCAATAACTTAATCACAATGACATGATCTATCTCTTGTTTTTTTGCCACCAATTTTGCTTTCTTTGGGAGGTGCATTATGCTAAGAATTATTTTATTATAAACATATTTTAATTATAAGAAAAAATGGAAAAAAAATATTTCTCAGTTTTTGGCCAATATAGTGTTAAAATAAAACGTTCTACTGTGGATAAAGCCCACACATTTTATTTGCCCATTTGTCCCGGTTATAGCAATGTTTAACATTTTTCCCTAGTACAATGTATGATACGATATTTTATTTGGAAATAAAGGTGCATTTTTTCAGTTTTGCGTCCATCATTATTTTTAAGCCCACAGATTAAAAAATAACAACTTGACATAAATATTAAAGAGAATCTGTACTCTAAAATTCTTACAATAAAAAGCATACCATTCTATTCATTATGTTTTCCTGGGCCCCTCTGTGCTGTTTCTGCCACTCCCTGCTGCAATCCTGGCTTGTAATTGCCAGTTTTAGGCAGTGTTTACAAACAAAAAACATGGCTGCTAACCAGCATGTGATAGGCTGAGAAAAGGTCAGTCTGTGACTCATACAGAGCCTGGAGGGGGCGTGGAGAGGGTGTGTATAGCTTCTACCTATCACAATAGAGCAGCACATTCCTGCCTGAGCCGACAAAGCTGACAAAGGAAAGAAGATTAGATTATACAACAGAGATAATACAGCCACTGTGCAACTAGGAAAGGCTGCAGTAAGACAGACCACATTAGAACAGGTTTAGGAACTTATAGGATAAAAGAAAAAAGGCTGAACATTTTGTTACAGAGTCTCTTTAAAAAAGTTCAGTCCCTAAAGCAACTATTTATGTATTATTTTCTTAATGTATATATATATATATATATATATATATATATATATATATATATATATATATTTACTGTTTGGGTACTATGGTGGAGTGTGGGAGGGAAATAGTTAATTTTAGGAGGAAGTGTAGGTATTTTTATTAAATAAAATGAGATGTGATGTAGCTTTATTATTTGGCCACAAGATGTCCTCAGTCATTATTTCCGATTCCCGTACGTAAGGACGTGAATCGGAAATAATGCGTGGCAGTGTAACAGCCGGAAGATACAATGACACAGGCATCTACTAGATGCCAGCGTTCATTGATTTGGGGACTTAGATTTATGAATGGGAACTGAGTTCGCCTTCATTAATGTCCCCTCTAACTGGCGGTAATGGTAGCGTGCGCGTTCCAATAGACTAACTTTCATGGCCCTGGGACTCCAGGTAAAATTTCCCAGGGAGTGATTATACTGCACCTGGTGAAGTAACTAGTTAACATTCTTAAAGGACCTCTATTGTGAAAATCAAAACATTTAAAATACATGTATACACATTCAAATAAGAAGTATATAAATTATTGATGCCAAAGACCCCAAAGCTCACAAACTTGGACATTGAGTGTTTGTGTGTAAGGGTTAGAAAAAGTGGGTGGAGCCAACACCAGCCAAATACATACCCGGGCAACGCCGGGTCATCAGCTAGTAATTATCATAAAACTGGGTATCCTGTATGTAAGGGACTTACCCCCGGGATCCAGCGACGCGACCATCTCTGCCAAGAGCAGGTCACGTCCTGGCACTTCCGCATGTCGGCAGCCATCCTCCCCTGGTGATGCACGCACTGTGGATCGCTCTGCGCATACTGGTGGGTGGATGTCTTGCTCCTCTCAGCCACAGTATGGTCTGAGGCAGCGACAGAGGTAATGTCAGCTGACAGGATTGTCAGCTGACACTTAGGCAGGGGTTTATTTAATAAATATAATGGATGCTGACCCTGGCTGAGATTGAACCCTGGTCTCTCACGTCAGAGGCGATGTCCTTAAAGCGGAATATAACCCTGCATTTCAACTTTGCTCTAAAACATTATTTACAGCATATTATATGCAAAAAGCATTTTTTTTACTAGACCAGCATTGGAAGGGTTAAACACAGAGGTTTTAAGTTCCATGGAGAGATATGCAGACGTTCAGATAGTTACATTCTATTTAGTTATATGTATATATTTAGAAATGTTACACACTCTTTGGCTGTCCTCCAACTCCTTCTCAGTGAGAGAGATGAGTCACATTCAACACTTAGATACATTTATGTAAACAAAATGTATCTATCTCAAGTTCGGATGCGTCTGCAGAAATCTCTAGGAACTTTAAAGCCCTGTGTAACCCTTCCAATGCTGGTCTAGTAAAAAAAAATGCTGGTTGCATATAATATACTGTAAATAATGTTTTAGAGCAAAGTTGAAATGCAGGGTTATATTCCGCTTTAAAGGACTTCCGAGGCCAAAAAGCCAAAAATCAATCGCGAGTATGCGCGAATGGCGTCCTCTATGGATTCTGAAATTATAAAGGTACAGATTGATTTTTGGCTTTTTGGCCTCGGAAGTCCTTTGACCAGTATGCTATAGCTGACACACAGTCAGAATGTTTTGCTGGTCAGTACTGGTTAGTCAGCTGACATGTATTGCCACCTGTGTCAGCTGATCTGTGTCAGCTGACACTTAAACAGGATTAATGTCTGCTTGTGATTGGCTGTTGTGTGCATGTGGCCGCCCACTGATTGGATGCTATCAGTATTTAAACCTTGCTGTGACAGTTGCATGTTTCCTATGATAGCTCTAGCTTGCTGGGTGCTCTGTTTACCTGCAGTTATCATATTGGATTATCTGGACTTTGACCTCTGCTCGTTTACTGGATTCCCCTTGTCTGCTGCCTGAACCGACCTATTGCCTGAATTATCGTTATGACGGTTTGCTGCCTGGTTTGACCTCGGATAGGTTTTTGACCTCTCTTTGCCTAGCCCTCCTGTATTGCAATATATCTGATCACAGAGGGGGCTAGGAGAAGACAACAAACAGGCTGGTACATTTATTTATGTAAGATTTTTACAGTACAGATTCTCTTTTATCACAGGTGGCAACATCTTTACTGCTGGGAAGCGCATCACCTTAGGATATTTGTTCCAAAGTAAGAAAAAACAACACTTGGTCTCCCAGAGTGCTCTGGGGGCTGAAGTCCACATATCTAAACAACCTAGACTAAACATTTCTGGGGAGGGCAGAGTTACATACCAATATACAGAAATCTATAGCTATTGGAAGCATTTTTGATGCTAAACCAAAATAATTAATGGAAAGTTGGGCATCTTAGAGTTCATCTTTAAACTGGATCTGAACTCTTGCACAGGACAGAAGGAAAAAATAAATAAATGCACCCTGTATGTATTTAGAGAGTTCAACCTCTCTAATTCCCCATCATCTGTGACTATTCACCAATGTAATTTGATCTCTGCAGCTGTGTCAGCTCAGGAATCCCCCTGCCACGGCAGAGCTGCTAATTTGTAAACACAGGATGTTAATTCTATGGGCTGGTGCACACCAGAGCGGTTCGTGAGCGTTTTTGAAAACGCTAGCGGTTTGAAAACCGCTTTGATAATGTATTCCAAAGGCTGGTGCACAAAACAGAGCTGTTCGTTTTTCCCACAAACGCAAACTCGGGGGTTGGAGCCCTTTTTAGATTTCGGAGGCGTTTCTGCCTCAATGTTAAAGTAAAGGAAAGTGGAAAACAGCAGGGATGGGCAGAAACTACGGTAGTGTGAATTTACGCGTTGTAGTTCGCATCTATGCATCGTAGCCCGTAGGTGAAGTTTCAAAACTACGCTTACAAAGTTACGCGTAGCGAAGTACCGCTATGCGTAGCTTATGCCCACTATGCGTAGATAACATGTGTATTGCTTAGTGAACTACGAATGCGTTACTTGCGTCCAATTTTCCACGTGCAATTGTATGCTTACAAATTTACGCGTTGGAACGGGGAATGTACGCATAAAAAAGTTCCCAGTATAAGCAGAGGAATTAATGCATAAAATGTTCTGCATGTGGGCATAAGCATCCGCATACACTACGCTTCACACTACGCATAATTGCGTATTTTAACGCGACCATCCCTGGAACACTGCTCTGGAAAACGCTAGATTAGAGCGGTTTTCCAGGCGTTTTTGTTACAGAAGCTGTTCAGTAACAGCTTTTACTGTAACAATATTTGTAATCTGCTACACAAAAACGCTACAAAAATGCCAGGCATGTTTAGAAAACCTCTCTAGTATTCGCATAATCTTCAATTGCGACAGCACCAGTGGGACTTGACGTGCAGCGATCAACCCTGGAGTACACAGGGTACTATATCAAATATGATGTCAGGATCCGCACCGTCTAAAATAAGTAATTTATTGTAACATTTAAAAATCCAATACAGGCAAGATGAGCGTGAGCCGGGTCACCATGACGCACAGCGTTTCAGAATCTAGCTCTTTCCTCAGATAGTTCAGGCACACACTCTGACATCATATTAGAAAACCTCTCTAAACATGCCTAGAATCGCTCTGAAATCTGCTCCAAAAACCTTTAGCGTTTTGCAGATCTGCTAGAGGTTTTTGGTGTGCACTGGCCCTTTGTCTGCTTCCATGAAAGCAGGGAGTAGACCCACTGCAGATTTATTTGCAGGATTGGTATCAGCTGTAACAAAGAAATGCTTTTCTTTAAAGGTTATTATGCTGTTGCGTATCTTTCAGAGCAGAGCGGAAGTTCTGAGTTCAGGTCCGCTTTAAGAAGACAAAGAAGTTACAGCAGCATGTTGTACATAATGGGGGCTTTGAAGGACTAGATTTAATAGGTCAGGCGCGGAATAAAAGTGCACTAATTCTCTTATTGACATTGCGTTACGTGACACAGATGCCGGGAATAACCCGCTTGCCCTGGAGGTACTAAAAATAATTCCTGATGGGTTTTTAATGGTGACACTTGGCACTTGAAGGAAAAATTGGAGAGCAATTATCGGGAGCATACAGTGATGCACTACACTTCTGGCTGCAGACGTCCATGAGAAGGAATAAATTACCGGGATTCTTCACTTCATATTTTACTTCGCTCGAGTTTATTGTTCACAAAAAGAAAAAAAACTATAAGAAGCGACGCGTTTTACAGCAAATGCTGGCGTGAGTGAGGAGCGAATCCAGACAAATATGCTTCTCCCTTGTGTAATGAGGAAGCTTCTCACCAAGGACTCCAAGCCCCAGTTACGTTTCTAATGCTTTTAGTGTGTATGTTAGAATTTGCATTAATTAGTAAAAGCTTTCTCGCCTGCATTATTTTCATGTTCAGATTTACGTTTGTATGCAAATTTACACACATTTCTAAACCACAGATAATGAATGTCAATGGGAATTTGCATGCGATGTACAAACTTATGGTGCGATAGATACCGTATATACTCGAGTATAAGCTGACCCGAGTATAAGCAGGCCCCTCAACTTTTACCCCCCCCCCCAAAAAAAAACAGGAAAAAGTTATTGACTCAAGTATAAGCCAACGTAGGTAGGTCATCCAGCAGTGATCTGATAGCAGGGAGGGTCTGGAAGAAGCCCCAGGTAAGTACATCGCAACTTTTTGCCAAACTGGAGGAGAAAGCAGTCAGGATGGGGGTAGCAGCGGTCAACGGGAAGGGGGGTTGCCCCCCCTTTCCCCACCTGTGTCCCCCGTCCCCACTTCCCTCCAGCTATTTGAGCAAAAGTTGTTAAAAGTTGTTAAAATGTAAAGTAAGCAGCGAGCAGGGATGCAATGTCACCCTCTATAGTTCGGAGGGCAGCATTGCAGCAAGTGACGCGGCAGTGGAGGAACTCGAGGTAAGGTTCCCAGCCATACAAGCCGGCACTACTGACACGGTGGGGGGACCAGGCAACACAGGAGGGGGTAGAGGCAAGAGGCGGCAGCTGGAGGATTAGATGGCCACAGCGGGACACACAGGCAAGGAATCCCCAATGACGGCGGGTCTCGGTTCATATCGGCAGGCGTTCGTAAGTCGGGGATTCCCTGCCTTTGCCATATAAGACGCATTTTTTGGTAAGAAAAAAGTGCGTCTTATACGGCGAAAAATACGGTAGTGCCTCTGAGGTGAGAGAAGACCACAACTAGCAGACCCATTGCATTTAATGAGCATAGACCATCCCAAACCAGAAACCAAATAAGTTGGCAATGTACTTCTAATGATAGACAAGGAAAAAGAAAAGAGGGAAAGAAGAAAAGGGAGAAAAATAAGAAAGGTCATGGCAGGGGAGTAGGCAGGGCCCACAGGACCCCCCAAAAGGGGACAAATAGTGCCCTCTCCACACCAGGGAAATGCAGAATAGATACATCAGATCTCCACTAGAATGGTAGTAAAACACCCAATTAACTAGCCAGAAGCACTGAATATTGCTCTGATTCCCGGAATTCAAACCAGCCAAACCAGGTTTTACAAAACTGCTCCCGTCTGTCCTGAATAGTAGCTGTAAGATCCTCCATCCTCTGTATCTGGTCTATTTCCCACAGCCACTCCCGAACCATAGGGGGATTTGTAGATTTCCAATGCCTGGCAATCAGGGACCTGGCTGCATTAACAAGATGTCTGGTAAGGGTTTTCTTGTATTTTCGAAGGGACCAGGAATTATGATGTAAGAGAAAGAAGGCTGGAGAGTCAGGCGGGAGAACATTGGTCAGTTCATACATAATGTTTCTAACTTCAGTCCCAAATTGGACAAGCTTACTACATGACCAGAAAATGTGTAATATGGTTCCCATCTCCATTCCGCATCTCAAGCATAAATGAGTAGAACTAGGAAACATGAAATGCAGTCGGGAAGGGGTCAAATACCATGTCGTCATAATTTTGTACCCAGCCTCCTGGGCTCTAGAGAAACTGGATGATTTATGAGCTAACACCAAAATCCTATTCCATTGCTTATCAGTAAATGAGAAACCTAAGTCCTGTTCCCATCTGTCCCTGAAGGGACTAGAAGGAGCGACCGAGTCGTTCAGTAGTGAATACATCAATGAGTTTGTACCTCGTAATTGGCCCTCACCCTGACACGTCTTTTCAAAGGTAGATAGGGGTCAATCAAAACTGGTTTTCGAGCCCTGAGTAGTGATGTCGCGAACCTCCGATTTTCAGTTCGCGAACCCCGTTTGCGAATTTCCGCGGAAGGTTCGGTTCGCGCAAAAGTTCGCGAACCGCAATAGACTTCAATGGGGAGGCGAACTGTGAAAAATAGAAAAAATTATGCTGGCCACAAAAGTGATGGAAAACATGTTTCAAGGGGTCTAACACCTGGAGGGGGGGCATGGCGGAGTGGGATACACGCCAAAAGTCCTGGGGAAAAACCTGGATTTCATGCAAAGCAGCGTTTTAAGGGCAGAAATCACATTGAATGCTAAATTGGAGGCCTAAAGTGCTTTCAAACATCTTGCATGTGTATACATCAATCAGGTAGTGTAATTAGAGTTCTGCTTCACACTGACACACCAAACTCACTGTAACGTACCGCAAACAGCTGTTTGCGTAGTGACGACCGTGCTGGACTGATGCGCAACATGGCCAGAGTGCAGGCCCTGGCGGTTTTATTTTATTTTATTTTTTTTCCAAGTTAATTTTTATTGAAATTTTTTAACATACAATTAACATACACTGAACATAGTAAGAGGTAAAGTAGAGTACAAAACCGTTGGTAAGTAATTTTTCAACAATTCTAACAGATAATAGGTAACTGTACACAGATAGTTTACTGTATATTGGGGAGAGTTGTACTGTAGTTTTCTTTAATCAGCCAAGTTGAGGGGTCTGGCTGTTTCGTTGGGGAAGGAGGGGGGTTCGGGAGTCAGAGCTATTCTTTCTTTGCATTTTTAAAATCGATTTTATCAAACTGCAAAGTCTTTTTGAAAAATTCTTTTTTTGACTTATAGCCACGATTCTCCTTAACATATGTAGCAATTTTGGTGTCACTATCATGTATGGTGGCTTTGCTATTCACTGCCAAAATCGGCACAAAATTACGCAAAATTTTAGGCGAAATTACAAATCACTATATGAAATCAATTGCATTTAAAAAACATAATTACACATAAGCGTGAATGCAAAAAATGCATGCTAAATTTCACGTAATCGTAATTAGCTCATTACGATCATCACTACTCATCCTAACTAACTACTGCATGCTGGGAATATTCTACAAAACCTGCCAGTTTGGGGGTGCCCCGTGCTATCTAGCTTCCACAATCTGGATTAGGGATGCTCATTCGGATTCTGCAGAATTGGATATTTCCGCATTTTCAATTGTTAATCTGAATTTTAGCCCAATCACAGAACTCAAAAGCATTGGGTCAATCAGGCAATGCAAAATTCTTCTGCAAAAACCGGATCACTGTGGTCATTTTAGACCAATCACAAGACTGATTTTCCATTTTTTCGATTCCTGTATTTCCAATTTCCATTTTTCCAATTTTTTTTTCTTTTTCATTCTCTAATGCAAAAAAAATTCTAATAAAGTACTCCTCGAAAATCAGAAATTGTAAAATTGGTGTCGGTGGAAAAAGGAATTTCCCTGGAATAGGAAATTGGCATTTCCGACCATGCCAAATTTTGATCTTGTTAGAATTGCTGAGATCCTTATGCTTGCCCATTTTTCCTGCTTTCACTTTCAACATATCCCTTTTAAGAAGTGGTTGTTCTCTTGCTGCCTGATAATATAAAGCATCCCTGGTTAGGCAGCAGTACAACAGAAAAGTAAATGTTTTTCACTTTATCTGTCAGCTATTATAATGTTATAGCTGATAAGTGTATCTGTAATTATTGATGGGAGAGGGGAGTTGTATATAATTGCATTTTGTGGGATGGGTAGTTTGTAATCATATGGCACAGACATTTGCAGACTTAAACGCTCAGTAGCCTGCCATCCACCCAGGGACTGTAGGCTACCTTCCCTTGGAATTGTCTGTACTGCCCCAGTTTAATCAAATGTTTCTAACATTACATCCACCAAGAGGCTTATATTGATAAAATATGTAAGCAGAACTACTTAATTCATCCTTTCCTCACACTTCCTCTGTCGCTTATAATGTATAAAAGAGCCGAAATGCTTTCTTTAAATCTCTTGTCAAAAACATGTTCTTACAGCGGAGCTACCGCTTCCCACATTGTTTTAATAGACTTGACATTGCCATATTATTATAACTTATCAGGAAAAAAATCTTGCTTTGAAAAAAATGTCCTTGAAATGGTTAATAAAGTGACTTTCACTTTTCACTGGAGCCTTATAGTAATGAACAGAAAGGAGGCTGCTCCACACTCCCTGCTGCCAGAAGACAACTTTTTTTTTTTTAAGGAATAGTGAGCAGAAAAAAAGCCTTGGTTTGCTAAGCAAACAATGGGCTTGATTCACTAAACCATGATAAGTCAAATATCACACCTTATCAAAGATAGCACACCTTATCAAAGTTAACATGCCTTATCAGAGTAGCATAGCAAGCACTACGAACCAGCAGGGGCTCAGGGCAGGACGAGTGCCATTGCTAATTAGCAGGCATACGTTCGTAGCACTCGCTATTCTACTCTCATAAGGTGTGTTAACTTTGATAAGGTGTGATATCTTTGATAAGGTGTGATATTTGAGTTATCACGGTTTAGTGAATCAAGCCCAATGTGGGAAGCATTTGGGCAACAGCTGTACTGATTCTGTGCAGCAGACTACTATTTTCTTCAGATGTACAGCCCCTTCAGAACTAGATAAGATATAATTGCGCAACATTGCTACTTTTACTACCAATTGCACTGCACCTGGGTTAAAAATCCAGGGCTGTAAATTATTCTCTCTCTTCAGTAAGGCCTAGTGCACACACCCAATTTGGACTGGCCAGTGACTAGCAAATTTTACCACCTTCATGTAGCATGAGGGCCAAAAAAATTCTGAATACTATGAAGAGATTGTGTAGGTTAGCTGAGCTCTCATACTACATGGGAGTGGTCAATTTAGGCAATCATTGGACAATCGGAATTGGATGTGTGTACCAGGTTTGAGTCTTGTAGTCCAACTCTCAATGATAAATAATTACAGGCCATGAAACTATTGCATGGCAGAGAAACATTTTTAAGATCAAGGAACAGATAAGAAATGGTTAGTAATTTTAACCACTTAATGACAAGCTGACTTATAAGTCAGACAGCGCTGCTGCCGCTGTGCGCGTGCACGTGTGCACTCCCGAGTGTGCACGTGCGTTCCGGTGCACGTGCACATGAGATTACAGAAAAAATACACCATAGAAAAAATACACCTTTATTTCCAAATAATATGTTGTCACCATACTTTGTACTAGGGACATAATTCAAATCTTGTGATAACCAGGACAAATAGGCAGATAAAATGTGTGGGTTTTATGTACAGTTTATATTAAAACTATAGGGGATGAAATTGGAGAAATAGTGTATTTTTTCATTTTTTCCTTGTTTTTCCCTTTAAAATGAATAGAAAATAATGTAATTACTGAAAACAAATATCAACCCCAAAAAGCCCAATTTGTGGTGAAAAAACAAGATATACAGTAGATCAGTGGTGCTCAACCTTTTTTGGCCCGAGGGCCGAACTTCAAATCAAGAAAAATCTCGAGGGCCGGAACACATGCATACAAAATTTCGATGTAAAACTTTTAACGTTTTTCTAGTAACAGTTAACATGGTGTTGGAAATGGAAAGAAAACGACAATATAAGAAATGTTGTACTCACCATTTGATGTACATTTTCTTAATGAGAAGTTTGCGGCTGTTTTTCAGAAAGCTGTCGGCTCTGTGTGGGCCTGAGGGGGCTGTCGGCTCTGTGTGGGCCTGAGGGGGCTGTCGGCTCTGTGCTGGCTGAGGGGGCTGTCGGCTCTGTGTGTGCTTGAGGGGGCTGTCGGCTCTGTGCTGGCTGAGGGGGCTGTCGGCTCTGTGTGGGCCTGAGGGGGCTGTCAGCTCTGTGCTGGCTGAGGGGGCTGTCGGCTCTGTGTGGGCCTGAGGGGGCTGTCAGCTCTGTGCTGGCTGAGGGGGCTGTCGGCTCTGCGTGGGCCTGTAATTATGCTGAGGACGAGGCTGCCCGCGGAGGGAGAGGATCGGGTGGATATAGGCTGAGGACGGAGGGAGAGGATTGGGTGGTATTGGTACAGAGTCTGTACTACAGACCGTTATCCTTGCATCGGCATTCGGCAACTAAGTAGTTGCGCGCATACACCCGAGTGTGCTGCGTATTCAGCCCCGGGTAGCGCTGGGATAGTTACAAAGCCTTCCTCATTGGTTATTGCAGGAACCTTCCTCCAATAGGAATCAGGCTGATTCCTATTGGAGGAAGGTTCCTGCAATAACCAATGAGGAAGGCTTTGTAACTATCCCAGCGCTACCCGGGGCTGAATACGCAGCACACTCGGGTGTATGCGCGCAACTACTTAGTTGCCGAATGCCGATGCAAGGATAACGGTCTGTAGTACAGACTCTGTACCAATACCACCCGATCCTCTCCCTCCGTCCTCAGCCTATATCCACCCGATCCTCTCCCTCCGCGGGCAGCCTCATATAACCCCCCGATCCTCTCCCTCCGCGTGCAGCCTCTGTCCTCACCCGATCCTCTCCCTCTGCAGGACACCTCCGCGGGCCACATAAACAGGCCTCGCGGGCCACAAATGGCCCGCGGGCCGTAGGTTGGGCACACCTGCAGTAGATCATTTCATTGTGATTAGTAGTGATTGAGCTATTGGCAAATGAAAGGAATGAGCACTGAAAGGGGAAAATCGCTCTTGTCCGTTAGGGTAAAAACCCCTTTGGGGTGAAGTGGTTAAATAGAAGCTGCACAATTTAAGGGAAAAAAAAGTCATCAGTCACCTGAAAAAATAAAGACTTGAAACTAAGATTGTTAGCTTTTAAGCACAACATAGGGGAGCACATGGCGTCTGGTAATTTGGTAATTGCACCAACTTGTACCTGATGTGGGGACCGGTAGTGTCAGGCATAGGGTAAGGGGAGTGTGAGCTTTCAGAGTATGAAGGGGAGGATTAGTGTAAGGAGTAGGTAGAGGAAGGGTTAGTGTGAGAGGTAGGTTAGGTAAGGCTGTAGTAGAATATTGGCAGTATTACATCACTGTCCATCTCTAATGACAGGTGATGACATTTGGCCAATTGGAGAGACTTAGTACAAGAGGAAGGGGTGGGCAAAGTTTATGAAGTAGGCCTAAGTCTCATTACCTTAAACAGAAACCGTGGCCAAGAATTGAACTTCATCCCAATCAGTAGCTGATACCCCCTTTTACATGAGAAATCTATACCTTTTCTAAAATGGATCATCAGGGGGCTCTGTGTGGCTGATATTGTGGTGAAACCCCTCCCACAAGAAACTCTGAGGTACTCCTGGCAGTTTCCTGTCTGTGAACCTTGTTGCATTGTGGGAAATGGCTGTTTACAGCTGTTTCCAACTGCCTAAACAGCAAGAAGCAGCTACATCACCTGCCAGCAGTAAAAATGTCACCATGTGATAAATGTCAGAATGTAAATCAGGTATTTAAAAGATTTTACAATTGGCAAACACTGACTAAATCATTTATACATAATTATTGTAAAAATTAAGCACTTTTTTATTACATTATTTTCACTGGAGTTCCTCTGTAAAGGGATACTGTAAGGGGGTTGGGGAAAATGAGTTGAACTTACCCGGGGCTTCTAATGGTCCCCCACAGACATCCTGTGCCCGCGCAGCCACTCCCCAATGCTCCCGCCCCGCCTCTGGTTCACTTCTGGAATTTCAGACTTTAAAGTCTGAAAACCACTGTGCCTGCGTTGCTGTGTCCTCGCTTCCCCTGATGTCACCAAGAGCGCACGGCGCAATCACAGACCATACTGGGCCTACAATGTACGCTCCTGGTGACATCAGCGGGAGCAAGGACACGGCAACGCAGGTGCAGTGGTTTTCTGACTTTAAAGTCTGAAATTCCAGAAGTGAACCAGAGGCGGGGCTGGAGCATTGGGGAGTGGCTGCGTGGGCACAGGATGTCTGCGGGGGACCGTTAGAAGCCCCAGGTAACTTCAACTCATTTCCCCCCGACCCCCCTACAGTATTCCTTTAACAGGTGGACATGGGATCACAGCAAACCTGTGTGTAAGGGGGGAGGAGCTTCTGAATGATCCAGAAGCTTATATGATCCTCCTTCTTCCCACCGTTGCTTTCTGCACGGCCGGTTCAAGTAACAATTGGGCCCTAGGGCAAAATTAGCCTGGGGCCCCCCAACAGACACCCCCGACCAAAATGCATCATTAGAGGCCCTTTGTTGCAGCCAAATTTCCCTCCTGGGCCCCTGAGCTGGCTGCTGACCCTCCCCCAATCACCTCCCAACTTAATAGACTCTGCAGAGTCCCTGGGGAGCAACAACTAAGATGGGGAGGGACACCTTGGGGGCCCCTACAGGCTCTGGGGCCCTGGGGAAATTGCCCATTTTTTCCTATGGTAGCTCCAGCCCTGGCATTCTGGGTCCTTCTTCTTCATTGAGGCTGTGCTCCTAGCTGTGCGCAAGTGCAGGGCGCTGTACAGGCGCAAGAACAAACTGTGCCAGCGCAGAAGCACAGATCCACCCATGCATGGCCTTTTCCTACATGGATGGAAGCACGGGGGCAAGAACATATTTAATAACAAGCCCTCATTGAATATGTTCAGAGGGTCCCATTGTTAGGTCAGTTGGGTCAAGGGCAGGGGCGTGGCTAGGACCCTAAGACATCTGGAGCACTTTTGGGCAGTCCAGCAGAAAAATGGGTGGGGCCACACACCAAATGTGGGTGAGGTCATGGGTGGAGCCACATTTAAATGAACTTAACTACAGTCTAAGTAGGCCTGCCCAGCAAAATGTTGGATGAAGCCCCCTTTCCATTAATACAATAAATAAATAAAATGCAGCATATCACATAAATAGGCTGTGCCACTTAAACATAACTATGCAGAGTTACCTGGCTCCTGTGCTGGCTTCTCTGGCTATCTGATGGGCAGGCTAGCCTGCTGCCAGGTTGTTTGGCAGTCCCCCCATAGCATTCACTGACATTCTAGCAGATCCCCTAGCATGCTCCCATGGACCTCCCATTGAGGCATCACAACTCTCAGCATGCCCCCATAGAATTACCACAGCTCCCTGCTTGCCCCCATAAAGGCAACATGGCACCCAGCATGGCGCCACAACACCCAACATGCCCCTACAGAGGCACCACAGGGCCCAGCATACCCAAATTGATGCATCACAGATCCCAGCATGCCTGCAATCAAGGCACCACAGCTCCCAGAATGCCCCCATAGCAGCTCCACAGCTCTGACTCTACATCCGAGGCACCCCTGAATAGATTCGTGGCACGTGGCACTGATCTTTGGGGCTCACAACACCTCTGGTCAAGGGGGATGGAAGAAACCTTTGAACTATACATAGACTGCCCAATATGGAGATAAGTATACAACTTTTTTTTTTTTTCACTTGAGGTACCCTTTAAAGAGGAGCTGTTAGGTATAAGGTCTCAGAGAAAATAAACACATATATCAGTAGCTAAATATTGGCTGTACTTACATTACATATGCATTTAACTGTCCACGTTTGTACTTCACATAATTTTTATATAGTATTTGCAGAGAATGATGCTCCTGACAGCTCATGGCAGGCTCCATGTTTGTCTGTCTCCTATAAAGCCAAATGTGTCCTCATGTCCTGCCTGCTTCCTGATGATTCCACTCACAGAAAAGCTCGTACTGAATAACAGTACTGTGCAGTGAATATTAATTAGCCATGTGGCTAGGAACAATAGTGGACTCCTGCAGTGTACTCTGCCTGGAGATTTATCAGCACTGTTAGCTGGACATGCTGTTGTAACTTGAGCCTACTTCTCACTAGCAGCCGAGGGGAGGGCCCCAGAATGCTTTGCTGTATGGTATGCGTCCTCTCGTCCTTTTTATGGGCTTGGGAATACAGAGCCTTGCTGTCAGCACACATCACAGTAAGAGAGATTTTTAACTTCAGTATTGCCTTTTTGACTTCCTTCTAAACTGTTTAACACAGGAAGAATAGAGGTTTAAATTAGCTTTTGCAGCCTGACAGTTACTCTTTAACGTGCAGTTCTGAGTGCTGAACTAGACAACTAGCCCTTTAAAATTAATGGAGTATCTATCGTAATGCATTTTCTCCTCCAATTCCTTCATTCTTAATTTGCCTGGTAACATTTGCCCTTATGAACAGTGTGAATTCTGCTCCATGAATTATCTGCATAGAAGAATGATTTATTATTAAATATCTATTTCTCTTAAAAAAAAAAAAAAAAAAAAAAAAAAAAAAAAACATTATTTTCCCTTTCAGGCTTCAATGTAATTTTGTGTGCACACAAAATATTTACTAAGACTCCACAATTGAGGCCAACTTCTTTATAACCTTTTTTCCAATATGCTAAACGAGTATCCACTATAATTTGTACCGGGCAGCTCTTCCAGTGTGTCGGCAGAATGAAATCCGTGTTAAGAAGTCATTTTAACCTTGCAAATCATTACTTAGTTATTTAAATAGGTGTAATGACAGTCGCAGTAAAATATTTGTCCCCAGATTTTTCCTTGGCAATGATGCTTTTACAGGTTCATGCTGAGAGGGAAGAACTCTTATTTTGTAAATGTAATTATATGCAAAATATGAAGTCGCACACAGTTAGCACAAATGAAAATGACATTCAGGCTTGATATGAAATCGAAAGTGTAAAAGAAGTAATAAATACAAGACAAGGTGCATATTTTATTTTTTTTAACTATGTAATATTTTTACGGTAAGGCAGTTATTTTGTCTCCAAATACCTTAAAGGACCTTTGTCGCGAAAATCTTAAAATTGTAAATACATTTAAACATATACAATTAAGAAGTATGTTTCTTCCAGAGTAAAATGAGCTATAAATTACTTTTCTCCTATTTTGCTGTCACTTACAGTAAGTAGTAGAAATCTGACATTATCGACAGATTTTGGACTAGCCCATCTTCTCATGGGGGGGGGGGGGGTCCTTTAGGGTTTTCTTTATTTTTAAGAGCGCTTAGTGAATGGCAGTTGCTCTGTCCAACAGCCCAAAAACTGTGTAGCAAGCAGGAAAGCTGGCCAGCATCATTGTTTAAATCATTTTTTTAGGCAATATCTTTATAAAGAATAATAACCTTGCTGAGAAGAATCTCCTATGAAGAGATGGACTCGTCCAAAACCTGTCACTTCTGTCAGATTTCTACTACCTACTGTAAGTGACAGCAACATAGGAGAAAAGTAATTTATGGCTCATTTTAATCTGGAAAAAAATGTACTTCTTATTTGTTTGTTTGCACATATTTTAAATTTTAAATTTTTTTACCATAGTGCCCCTTTAATTAAAATAGATAGGTAATATAATCTCTTACAGACCCTGTTTTAAAAGAACAGGCAAATGTTTGTGATTTTATGGGGGCAGCCATCTTTTTCATGAGAGCAGCCATCTTTTTGGTTGAATGGAGGTGACAGGGAGCATGAGACACAGTTACAACTGTCCTGTGTCCTGATCACCCCTCCCAGCTGCGCATGCTAAGCTTCAAATCTCAAATTCAAAATAAAAAAACAAATTTGCACCAAAACAGCAGAAGAAAAACAACAACATCAGAAATCCCATCATACTTTGCACAGCATCAGGGGACAAATGCCCAGGCAGTTTTCTCTGTGCAGCTAAAAATGAGGCTTGGGTAAGAAAAACAAAGTTCTGATGCTGTGAAACGGTAAAGAAACACCAAGCCTTTTCAGTGCTGCTGAGTAGATGTTTAGTCTGGAGCTTCACTTTAACAATGAGAATAACAGAGATAGTAAACAACAGGAGGCACTGCCCACAACATGCCAGTGCAGATCAATATAGAAACTTGCCTACTCTCCAACCTCGACTGGTTTCAGCCTTTAGCCATTGTCAGGGGTCATGACCCTTGACAACAGTGAACCGCTGAAACCAGTCGGGTTGGAGAGTAGGCAATGACCCCTGGTGACTGCGAAAGGCTGGAGAGTAGAGCTCGGGTTGTATAGAGTGGACAAGTTTGTATATTGATCTGCATTAGCATTTTACTATAATTATTATTGAAAAGCGTCAACATATTCTGCAGCGCTGTAATGTGCATTTGCTATCTATACAGTAGAAAAATTCTGCACAGCAGAGCCATCAGAATTCGCACACCACACGCATAGTGTGCGATTCGCATGTAATGTAATTAATAGGAAAATCGCGTGCATTTTTGCCACGCAAATTTCCATGCAAATTCACTTACGTTTTTGTGTAAAATTTAATGAAAAAGTACACAGGTCTTAAAACATTAAAACGCGCGCGTTTTTGCTTAAAAATTTGCATGCATATGAATTTGCGTCTACAAGCGAATTAATTTAGGTATTTTCCGCAAAGAAATTCCAACACACTAATAGAAATGTAGCCTAAGTCTCTCCATACACTGAGTGGCAGCAGGGAACACATATTTTGAGTGTGGAATTTTTTTTAATCCCTCCCTCCCACCTTCCCTCCCTCCCCCCCCCCGTGATCCAATCACTATGATCGCCTCTCATAGGCCTCAACCTATGAGAGGGATCAGGTTGCATGCCACTCCTGGGGACAGCTGAGCTGAGTGACAAAGCTGTCCCCTGTACAGTGCTGCGCTACATCGCAGTGCCATACACATGAAAATAGCCATTGTTTTTAAACGGCCTGCCAGCTCCGCTCCGTGTCTCGACAGAGAACGATCATCCTTAAGCGTGCGCCTCCCCCCCCAGGGGTAAGAAATGGGAGGAGTAGGTATGTACAGTGAGCTGTCCTGTTGCCCACCACTCCCACCATTTTCCTTTGTTCCCCTCCTTTGCCTGCCAAATAATCCCTGGAAGCCTCTTCCGAGTCACTGAAGTCGGGGATTAGTGTGCCAGCGCTGGCCTGGCTGCATGCACCCTACAGCGCACAACCGCAGTCAGGAGCACTCTGCGCATGACGTAATTGTGGTGTATGCACAGAGCGCACCTGGTCACAGTCACAAGCTGTAGGATGTGCGCAGCTGGGCCAGTGCCTGCACACTGATGCCCGACTCCGGTGACCCAGAAGAGGTTGCCAGGGGCATTTAGCAAGCAAAGGAGGGGAACAGAGGAGATCGGGTGGGCATAAGCTCACCGTACATTCCTGCTTCCCCCCCATTTCTCATCATATTTTTGGCTCTGGTATCCTTAAGGCATGTTCCACTGATTAATAGAAAACGCAGACTTTATGCGTATAATGTTACTCCATTGCCGCATAAAAAAACGCTTGGGTATGCGTTTTGTAACACACATTTTTAAAAACGCTGGTTTGGTTGTATATTTTTCAAAAACGAATCAAAAACGCACATAATGAAAGTCAATGGTGACGCAATGTAATGCATTTGTATGCATTTTTCACATGTTTTTATATGTGTTTTTATTTTAAACAATGTTTTCTGATGTATTTCCACTTCCTGTTGTCTTCCTAGTGATTTGCATAAAATGCAATACAAAAACGCATGCAAAACCATTTAAAATGCATATGCGTTTTGTATATGCAAACCACAAATGCGATAAAATGCATGCAGAATGAAAAGCACAGAACATGCACTTAAAGAGGAACTCCAGCCAACAAACATACTGTCATTAAGTTATATTAGTTATGTTAATTAAAATAGATAGGTAATATAATCTCTTACCCACCCTGTTTTAAAAGAACAGGCTAATGTTTGATTTCATGAGGGCAGCCATCTTTTTGGTTGAAAGGAGGTGACAGGGAGCATGAGACACAGTTCTAACTGTCCTGTGTGCTGATCACACCTCCCAGTTGCTAGGCAACATGAATAACAACATAGGAAATCCCATCATGCTTTGCACAGCATCAGGGAAAAACCCCTCGGCAGTTTTCTTTGATGGGTGGAGCTTAGCTAAAAATGCAGCTAAAAATGATGCTTTGGTAAGAAAAACAAAGTTCTGATGCTGTGAAACTGTTAAAGAAACACCAAGGGCTCGATTCACAAAGCGGTGATAACTCAGTTATCACGCCTAAAAGACTTTAGGCATGATAACCATTGCACCACTCTGGTGAAAAGCCAGTTTAGGTGTGATAAGTTTAGGCATGATAAGTTTAGGTGTGATAAGTTTAGGCATGATAAGTTTAGATAAGTTTAGATCGCTTGCAATGTCCCGCACGCAAAGCAGCGCCATTAATCTTTATACAAAGTGCACCAGTCTTTGCTAGCGTAAAACTTTTGATCAGCTGTGCACTGCGGTGCTAACGCAGTTGGCGCTTAAACTTATCATGCCTAAACTTATCACACCTAAACTTATCATGCCTAAACTTATCACACCTAAACTTATCACACCTAAACTTATCATGCCTAAACTGAGTTTAGGCATGATAAAGGGCTTTTCACCAGGGTGCTAACTGTTAGCACCGCTTTGTGAATCAGGCCCCAAGCCTTTTCAGTTCTGCTGAGTAGATGTTTAGTCCGGAGGTTCACTTTAAGGGCGTCCCTGCCTCCTGCTAGCTGCCAAAGCTTTGGTGCTTCCAGCCCTGAGTTATCTGGGTATTCCTGTTACCTTTTCCTTGACCTGAATCCTGCTTCCTGTATCTGTACCTGCTTACCTGTTGCAGAATCTGTTTATCAGAAACCTTTTTCTGTTATAAGAAACCTGTCCCGACTTTGCTGCTTGTCAGCTCCCTTTGTACTATGCCTGTATTTGCTAATCTTTTGCCGGCCCTGGTATTCTGTCCTCACTTTCAAATATACATTATATGTTTGTTTATATTTACAGATTGTTTTGCCCTGTAAATAGTTGGTTAGATTGTCAGGATTTTAGTTGTGTGTGCACACTGCATTTCCTGGTTTATTTGCTGACATCCTGCATATGGTTTGCATGTAAGTTGCATTATCATTCCTATATGCACATTTTTGCACAAAAAAAGTATCACTACTATGTCAGTTGTAGTGTTAGTTGACAAAGTAGCGGCCGCTAGTGAAATATCTGTAGGGATACCTTACAGGACTGCCCGCATTTAAGTTTACGTGCATTGCTATGCAAGCAAGACATGTAACCATGGAAGGAACGCTCCTTACATAGCAACGAGTGCTGCTATGTAAGGCGTGCTTAGCGAGAGCTCTCTCTCATTAAGCTGCACTGCATTAGAGGGAGGTGAAAATGGGGAACAACACATGAAAAAGGAAACTGAAAGAAAGGGGCTGCTGTACATGAATGATATGTACATTGAAAAGGGGGTTCCACATGGAATGGGAGGGCCTCTATGGCACAATAAAGGGGAGTCACAAAATACTTGGCCTAGGGGCACAAAAGTATAAATTCCGGCCTTGTGCACATGTAGATAATAAACTACTGATATGCTAACAGGAAGAGAGATTCTGAATCATCCATGAAAAAAGATGTTCCACTGATTAATTGATTTTGTGTAAATGTTCGTTCTCATTGGCAATCATTATAGATCACTCAATCTGTTGCAAACAGCCACAACCATGCATACCTCTGAATGTTTTGAGATAGGAAAGAGGGACATTTAAGCCACACCCCTACCACACCTCTAATCGGGCCTAGCACACCCCCTAGTCATGCATACCATAAAGGTTTTATAAGAAAAATAAGTTTTATCATTTAAATCACTGGTCCTTTCTATCCTAGTTTACTATCCTTCCAAGGGCATAGCAATAGGGGTCACAGAGATTGCGACTGCATCGGGGCCCTTGGGCCAGAGGGGCCCCCAAAGGGCTCTCCCTCAGCTACAGTATTAAGTCTCTATTGGTCCTGTGCTCATTAATAATCACTTCTATAGATACTTTGAATATTGGTAATCATTAACAAGCTGTTCCCCATCCCCATTGGCGGGTTTTGGTGCGCCGTATCAATTTTTATGTCTAGATTGCTTGGGGGGCCCCGCTCTAAAACTTGCAACGGGGCCCACAGCTCCTTAGCTACGCCACTGTATCCTTCATATTAACATTTGAAAAATGTGAAAAAAATCTATCAATTTAAGGGCTCTTACACAGTGGGACGTTGCATTGCAGGGGACGTTAAGGTCGCATAACGTTCCCCTAACGCAACACATGGTGGAGCTAGAGGTGGGCGCTACATAGAGCCGCGTTATGCAGCTCTTGGTGCACCATTTTCGTTGGATAGAACCGGCAATGATTCATATGAATCATTGCTAGCAGACAGGGAACCGAGAATGATTCATATGAATCATTGCTAGCAGGCAGAGAATGATTCATATGAATCATTGCTAGCAGGTAGAGAACTGGCATTGCAGTGCAGTGAATATTAATTAGCCATGTGGCTAGGCAAAATAGCGAACTCTCCCTTCCCCCTCTCCTGCACACAAAAAACAATAAAACAACATTACTGAGCATGTGCAAACAGTCTAACTCGGCTAAAACCGTGTATAACGCACAGCATGCTGCATCTTCATAGAACGTGCAGCGTTACACTGTAACGCAACGTGGGTTGATTTTTCATTGCTGTGAGTTGGGCTGCGTTACAGGCTGCTCTAACGTGCGCCTGTAACGTCCCACTGTGAAAGCAGCCTAAAGGACGGAAATAAAGTTTAAAGAGTCAATTAAACACATTTTTCTGCAGAAAAATACATATACTTACATGGATATGTACATCAGTCCAAAAAGAGCAGCAAATGAGGAGGAAAGAGGGACAGGGTTCCCAAAGAGGGACTGTCGCTCCCAAAGAGTGACAGTTGGGAGCTATGCCCATGGCTAAGCTTTTTCACAACGTCCCACAGAGTGACATCCTGGAAATCTGGAATAGACAGATGCTAATGCTAATGCCACCTACCTCATCCATAACTGTGCTGCCCTGTACATGTATAGCAGGGGAAATAAAGCTTGAAGAGAAGACTTCAAAGGGAAACAAAATCCATTTCTGCAAAGCATCACAAATTGCCTCTGTAAATAATTAAGCAACCATTAAACAATGGAGGAACGTGCTATGTGGTTGAAGGCTTTTATTCTTTCTGCGGGTTGAAACGCACCATTACAGGTACAAGTCCTCAGCAATGCTCCTGTTGTATGAATCAAACAGCAGTGATTAATGTAATATATATATCTGTCGGCCCCTAAGTGCTGCCCTCACCATTGCCGGGCCTAGAAACCAAAAAAACGGCAAGACAGAAGTGATACAGACAGCATAAAATACCGCTGCAGCATTTACATTATTACTGAACAGAAGGTTATGAAATGCACTTTGATTAGACATTACAGGAAAGGAATTGATGGATGGAACAGGATGATGATGATGGATGAGATGCCAGCAGAGTCAATAATTCTTTGTAATAGTCAAAATACATGCAAACAAATACCAATGAAAGAAACCCTTTAGCTGCCTGACCTCTTCTAACCCCGGTAAGAAGGTTTGACAAAAAAGAGAAAAGAAAAGCCAGAGGACAAGGTGACCCCTTTCACACGCATACATCAAATAACGGCACCAGGGAAAAAAGGTGTGGGGTATAGCCCAAATGTTAAGAGATTGTCTATAACAATATTTTTATCGTTTCTTCATCTTTATCTGAAATGGAATAATACATTTGTTGAAATAACGGTAATACATTAAAAAAATATAGTCTATAACAATGAAAACAAAAATATATGTACAGTCCTAATATTTCCGATATTTTACTACAATAAACCTGAGCAGGGGTGCTCGGATACCCCTTTTTAAAATCCGAATTGATTCGTATCTGGATACCTAGATAACCGGATCTGAATCAGATATCTGAATCCGAACGTTCTGATATCCGCGTAGATGCGGATATCCGAACGCATTATCCAGGATATCTGGGCGGATTTGGATATCCGGATAGAAAAACCGGAAGTGGCCTATGAATTGCTTCCAAAAGGTTTTTTGAGGTAAATGATGCATGTAGCATCATGATTTTTTGAAGGGAAACACTATTTATTATGTGGGTAGTTAAAAATAACCCCCCCCCCAAAAAAAAATGGCTGTAAATTAACATCAGGCCTAGGTTCCAGACAGCAGTCGTGCAGCCCACATTGTGACCAAAGTCCAACCGCACAACTGGAACATCACAGTTTTTGGCTCAGACACCTCCAAAAAAATTACACAGTAAGTGTGTTTAGATAGTTCACCATGGCACCTAGTGTTGGTACCACATCACAGTCAAAAAATTACAAAGGAGAGGTTTCAGGAAGCGGTCATACTGCCGCAGTTGGGACCTCCCCACAACTCGGACAGCACAGACACCTCCAAAATAATTACACAGCAATTGTGTTTAGATAGACCATGGCACCTAGTGTGTTGGTACCACGGCTGTAAAAATTTTTTGGACCAGGCTTATGACTCAAGACGGAGCCTGGAGGTGGTTGTTAAAGAGTGGTAAGGCAGGCATAGTGATTTCCAGCCACTTCATGTCCCCCTCTTGCCAACATCAGGGGCCAGGAATTGACCTTCCACCCAAGCCTGGTTTATTTTCAGAAATGTCAGTCTGTCCACAGATTGGGTGGACAGACGAGAGCGCTTCTCGGTGACCACGCCACCGGCCGCACTAAAGCACCTTTCAGACAGCACACTGGAAGGGGGGCAAGCAAGGACTTCCAGGGCGTACTGCACCAGCTCGCTCCAAATATTCAGGTGCTTGACCCAGTAATCCAAGGGGTCCACAGGGGTGTTGCTCTCAAGCCTGCTGTAGGACCCCATGTAGTCTGCCACCATCCGGGTCAGGCGCTGGTTCTGGCTTGGATAGCCACATGCTGCTGCAGGCACCTCCTCAGTCGGCAGCTGTACCGGCGTGGCGTGCATCGCCTTTGTGAGAGACAGCAGGTTTGATGGGTGCCTGCTGCTGATGGACGCAGGCACCTGCTGCTGTGCTGGACTGTGACAGCAGCCACACCCCCTTCAGCACCTCCCTTTCCTTAATAACTTATATAATGTCCTAACTAGAGGCGATGTGCCTGGATATATGTATTTTTTTCTTGTTACTGACCCCTGTGGCTAGGGTTAAATTCAGTGCACTCCCTCCTTCCCCTGTATGTGTTTGTCAGCATGCACAAAGCTTATGCTGGTGTATGTGCATGGTGCACATGGATACATAACGTTAGCTCCCTTGTGCGATTGGTAAGATGCACTATCTGTCCCAAGAGAGGACGTCAGGATGTGTGCTCCTAATCCATTGATAGGTTTGATGCAATGAATGTGTTTGCATGTCTGCACTATGCATGTTACAGGGCCAGAGTTAGGACACCTATGTTTACCTGGGTACTTCTGCGCAGTATAGGTGTTTAAGCATAAGAATGCATTCTTCTGTGAACTAAAACCCCGGCTTTTAACTTAGCTGTAGGGATAACAGTTGTGCCTGTATGAGTGAATCTGTGAATGCATTTGTTTGAACATTTGCATGCGAGAGTGCGAAGGGTTAATAGATTTTTGCTGTTTTCTAGCCACACCCTCTTCAGCACCTCCCTTTCCTTAATAACTTATATAATGTCCTAACTAGAGGTGATGTGCCTGGATATATGTGTTTTTTTCTTGTGACAGCAGGGGGGGGGGGGGTAGTCTGGGGGAAGGCTTCCTCCAAGCGCCGAACCAGGGACCTCTGCAAGTCCCTCATTTGGAGCACAGGGTCTCCTCCTGCAGGCAGGAACTGATGCAGCTTCCCCTTCAGCCGTGGGTCCAGCATCAGGGTGATCCACATGTCCTCCCAAGCACGCATCTGCTTCACCCTTGCGTCACTGCGCAGGCATTGCAGCATGTGCGCTGCCATGGGGAAGAGGGCTGCCATCTCTGCTGACACATACTCTTCATCGCCCCCAGTGCTGTCCTCCTCCTCTGATTCCTGAGCCTCCCCCTGCTGTCTCCACCCCCGCACCACTGCAGCCGCACTCGACTGTGCCCCCTCATCTTCAAGGTCAGGGACCTCCAACTCCTCCAAGTCCTCCAACTCCAAGTCCTCAATCTCCTCCTCCTGACGCACAGGAGTGGACTGTGAAGGTTGCACCTGCTGCTGCTGCTGGATCAAGGCTGCCTCTTCCACTTCCAGCAGAGCGTCGAGGGCCTTGTTGAGCATGCACACCATGGCCACCCACTCACACAGTGACGCACGGTCCCGGCTGACCATGTTGGTGGCCTCCAGGAAGTGGTGGCCTCCAGGAAGGGTGCCTGCACCAAACACACCAGCTGCATTTTTCCCCACTCTGCATTGAGGATGATGTCCGGGAGGTGGGTGGTGCCGGTCCTGAACATGGTGGCGTCCGCGGTAGCTCTGGCCAGGTATCAGTTGACAGCCTGCCTCTGTTCAACCAGACGTTCCAACATGGCCAGGGTGGAATTCCACCGTGTTGGAACGCCTATGATGAGATGGTGTAGTGGCAGGTTCAGCTCCTTCTGCATGCCTACCAGGGCCACTGAGGCACCACCCGAGCGGCAGAAATAACCCACCATTTTCTGAGCCGCTTTCAAAAGTGGGTCCATCACGTGGTAGATGCTCAGAAATTTCTGCACTACCAGGTTCAGGACGTGGGCCAGACAGGGGATGTGAGTGAGGTCTCTCCGGTGGATGGCAGCAACAAGGTTGGCCCCATTTTCGGACACCACCTCTCCAACTCTGAGGCCTCTGGGGGTCAGCCAACTCCTCTCCTGCTCTTGGAGTTTGTTTAGGACGTGGTCTGCCGTCAGTCTGTGCTTCCCCAGGCTGACCATTTCCAGCAGCGCTTGGCAGTGGCGGTCCTTCACACTGCTGCTGAAGCGGGGGCATTTGGTGGCGGCGGGTTTGCCGGAGGGTGGAACCGGACCAGAGGAACCTGCTGCACTTTCCCTGACCCTGCTGCGGGGTGGCACCACCCACTGGATTGCTGATGTGCCCTATGCTGCTGTCCCCTCCTCACCCCCTTCCACCAAACTGACCCAGTGCACCGTGAAGGACAGATAGCGGCCTGTCCCGAATCTGCTGCTCCAGAAGTCCATGGTCACATGCATGGGCGTCCGCAGAAAATTTTCCAGGGGGGGGGCAAAAAGCGGGGAGCAAAGAGCGGGGCGGCGGATGTAGCGCGCCGCAAATCCGGGCTGGCGCGTGCCAAAAAATGGAGCTACAGCCGAAAAATGGGTGTGGTCATGAACCAGAATGTGGGTGTGGTCGTGGGTGGAGACAAGTTTACATGAACTAAGCAATGGTGGGACATTAGATTAGGACAGTGGTGGCGAACCTTTTGGAGGTTGAGTGTCCAAACTGCAAAGTCACTTTACTATCACAAAGTGCCAACAGCAATTTAAACTAAATACAAACGTTTTAACTCATACATGAACATTATGGAAAATTAAGTTGAAAATAAACTGTGAAGATAAACAATTTCATCCATCGTACTCCTGAAAAAAATTATTCATTTTTTTAGAACCTCCCAGTTTCATTTTCTGTTTTAAAAAGCGGAAAAAGTAGGTTTAATGCTATTGTCTCATATGATGATGATTCAGCTTTTTCCATAGTCTCGCAGTTAGCAATCATGTGACCCCCAACAAGACAAATTCAGCAATCATGAGGCCCCCCCCCCCCCCCCATCAAGACAAATTCAGCAATCATGAGGCCCCCAACATGACCAACTCAGCAATCATGAGGCCCCCAACAAGACAAATTCAGCAATCATGAGGCCCCCAACAAGACAAATTCAGCAATCATGAGGCCCCCAACAAGACAAATTCAGCAATCTTGAGGCCCCCAACAAATCATGAGGCCCCCAACAAGACAGTGTCAGTAACCATGAGGCCCACAACAAGACAAATTCAGCAGTCATGAGGCACATAAATAGACAGCTTTTCACATAAATACCAAAACGTTGTGAGATATATTTTTTCACATAAATAGGCAGAATGTCCCCTTAATATGTAGACACCTCTCACCTGGCAGCAGTTCCCCAAAATACACTCAATCTGACAGCAGTGGTTCCCCAAAAATAGGTAGCCAGGGGTAGAGATGTCCCCAGAACAGGTAGCCAGGGGTATATGTGCCCAGTATATGTAGGCAGGGGTATATGTGCCCAGTATATGTAGGCAGGGGTATATGTGCCCAGTATATGTAGGCAGGGGTATATGTCCCCAGTATATGTAGGCAGAGGTATATGTCCCCAGTATATGTAGGCAGGAGTATATGTCCCAGTATATGTAGGCAGGGGTATATGTCCCAGTATATGTAGGCAGGGGTATATGTCCCAGTATATGTAGCCAGGGGGATACGTCCCAGTATATGTAGCCAGGGGGATATGTCCCAGTATATGTAGGCAGGGGGTATATGTCCCAGTATATGTAGGCAGGGGGTATATGTCCCAGTATATGTAGGCAGGGGGTATATGTCCCAGTATATGTAGCCAGGGGGATATGTCCCAGTATATGTAGGCAGGGGTATATGTCCCCAGAAAAAATAGCCAGGGGTATATGTCCCAGTATCTGTAGGCAGGGGTATATGTCCCAGTATATGTAGGCAGGGGTATATGTCCCAGTATATGTAGGCAGGGGTATATGTCCCAGTATATGTAGGCAGGGGTATATGTCCCAGTATATGTAGGCAGGTGTATATGTCCCAGTATATGTAGCCAGGGGGATATGTCCCAGTATATGTAGACAGGTGTATATGTCCCAGTATATGTAGGCAGGGGGTATATGTCCCAGTATATGTAGCCAGGGGTATATGTCCCAGTATATGTAGCCAGGGGGATATGTCCCAGTATATGTAGGCAGGGGTATATGTCCCAGTATATGTAGGCAGGGGTATATGTCCCAGTATATGTAGCCAGGGGGATATGTCCCAGTATATGTAGGCAGGGGTATATGTCCCAGTATATGTAGGCATGGGTATATGTCCCAGTATATGTAGGCAGGGGGATATGTCCCAGTATATGTAGGCAGGGGTATATGTCCCAGTATATGTAGGCAGTGGTATATGTCCCAGTATATGTAGGCAGGTGTATATGTCCCAGTATATGTAGGCAGGGGTATATGTCCCAGTATATGTAGGCAGGTGTATATGTCCCAGTATATGTAGCCAGGGGGATATGTCCCAGTATATGTAGGCAGGTGTATATGTCCCAGTATATGTAGGCAGGGGGTATATGTCCCAGTATATGTAGCCAGGGGGATATGTCCCAGTATATGTAGGCGGGGTATATGTCCCAGTATATGTAGGCAGGTGTATATGTCCCAGTATATGTAGCCAGGGGGATATGTCCCAATATATGTAGGCAGGGGGTATATGTCCCAGTATTTGTAGCCAGGGGTATATGTCCCAGTCTATGTAGCCAGGGGGATATGTCCCAGTATATGTAGGCAGGGGTATATGTCCCAGTATATGTAGGCAGGTGTATATGTCCCAGTATATGTAGCCAGGGGGATATGTCCCAGTATATGTAGGCAGGTGTATATGTCCCAGTATATGTAGGCAGGGATATATGTCCCAGTATATGTAGGCAGGTGTATATGTCCCAGTATATGTAGCCAGGGGGATATGTCCCAGTATATGTAGGCAGGTGTATATGTCCCAGTATATGTAGGCAGGGGGTATATGTCCCAGTATATGTAGCCAGGGGTATATGTCCCAGTATATGTAGGCAGTGGTATATGTCCCAGTATATGTAGGCAGGTGTATATGTCCCAGTATATGTAGGCAGGGGTATATGTCCCAGTATATGTAGGCAGGTGTATATGTCCCAGTATATGTAGCCAGGGGGATATGTCCCAGTATATGTAGGCAGGTGTATATGTCCCAGTATATGTAGGCAGGGGTATATGTCCCAGTATATGTAGGCAGGTGTATATGTCCCAGTATATGTAGCCAGGGGGATATGTCCCAGTATATGTAGGCAGGTGTATATGTCCCAGTATATGTAGGCAGGGGGTATATGTCCCAGTATATGTAGCCAGGGGGATATGTCCCAGTATATGTAGGCGGGGTATATGTCCCAGTATATGTAGGCAGGTGTATATGTCCCAGTATATGTAGCCAGGGGGATATGTCCCAATATATGTAGGCAGGGGGTATATGTCCCAGTATTTGTAGCCAGGGGTATATGTCCCAGTCTATGTAGCCAGGGGGATATGTCCCAGTATATGTAGGCAGGGGTATATGTCCCAGTATATGTAGGCAGGTGTATATGTCCCAGTATATGTAGCCAGGGGGATATGTCCCAGTATATGTAGGCAGGTGTATATGTCCCAGTATATGTAGGCAGGGATATATGTCCCAGTATATGTAGGCAGGTGTATATGTCCCAGTATATGTAGCCAGGGGGATATGTCCCAGTATATGTAGGCAGGTGTATATGTCCCAGTATATGTAGGCAGGGGGTATATGTCCCAGTATATGTAGCCAGGGGTATATGTCCCAGTATATGTAGGCAGGGGTATATGTCCCAGTATATGTAGGCAGGGGTATATGTCCCAGTATATGTAGGCAGGGGTATATGTCCCAGTATATGTAGGCAGGGGTATATGTCCCAGTATATGTAGGCAGGGGTATATGTCCCAGTATTTGTAGGCAGGTGTATATGTCCCAGTATATGTAGGCAGGGGTATATGTCCCAGTATATGTAGGCAGGTGTATATGTCCCAGTATATGTAGGCAGGTGTATATGTCCCAGTATATGTAGGCAGGGGTATATGTCCCAGTATATGTAGCCAGGGGTATATGTCCCAGTATATGTAGGCAGGGGTATATGTCCCAGTATATGTAGGCAGGTGTATATGTCCCAGTATATGTAGGCAGGTGTATATGTCCCAGTATATGTAGGCAGGGGGATATGTCCCAATATATGTAGGCAGGGGGTATATGTCCCAGTATTTGTAGCCAGGGGTATATGTCCCAGTATATGTAGCCAGGGGGATATGTCCCAGTATATGTAGGCAGGGGTATATGTCCCAGTATATGTAGGCAGGTGTATATGTCCCAGTATATGTAGCCAGGGGGATATGTCCCAGTATATGTAGGCAGGTGTATATGTCCCAGTATATGTAGGCAGGGATATATGTCCCAGTATATGTAGGCAGGTGTATATGTCCCAGTATATGTAGCCAGGGGGATATGTCCCAGTATATGTAGCCAGGGGGATATGTCCCAGTATATGTAGGCAGGTGTATATGTCCCAGTATATGTAGGCAGGGGGTATATGTCCCAGTATATGTAGCCAGGGGTATATGTCCCAGTATATGTAGGCAGGGGTATATGTCCCAGTATATGTAGGCAGGGGTATATGTCCCAGTATATGTAGGCAGGGGTATATGTCCCAGTATATGTAGGCAGGGGTGTATGTCCCAGTATATGTAGGCAGGGGTATATGTCCCAGTATATGTAGGCAGGGGTATATGTCCCAGTATTTGTAGGCAGGTGTATATGTCCCAGTATATGTAGGCAGGGGTATATGTCCCAGTATATGTAGGCAGGTGTATATGTCCCAGTATATGTAGGCAGGTGTATATGTCCCAGTATATGTAGGCAGGGGTATATGTCCCAGTATATGTAGCCAGGGGTATATGTCCCAGTATATGTAGGCAGGGGTATATGTCCCAGTATATGTAGGCAGGTGTATATGTCCCAGTATATGTAGGCAGGTGTATATGTCCCAGTATATGTAGGCAGGGGTATATGTCCCAGTATATGTAGGCAGGTGTATATGTCCCAGTTTATGTAGGCAGGGGTATATGTCCCAGTATATGTAGGCAGGGGTATATGTCCCAGTATATGTAGCCAGGGGGATATGTCCCCAGAAAAAGTGGCCATGTCTGTGTGCAGGAGGAGGGGAGCAGCGGAGAGAAGAGGGAGAGCTATGGGCACTCACCTTAGGGGGCTCTCCCTCCCTCTCTCGCTGTCCCCTCCGGAGTCTGGAATGAAGTGTGCAGCGGCTGGCAGCGGGCGGAACTTACCTCCTCTCGTTGCACGCGCCGAATGGATTAGCCGCTACTCTGGCCTGATCCAGACCAGAGTGCGGCACCAGAACTTCCGGCGCAGGAGCGAGAGGAGGTAAGTTCCGCCCGCTGCCAGCCGCTGCACAGTGCACACTTCATTCCGGAGGGGACAGCGAGGGAGAGAGCCCCCTTAGGTGAGGGAAGGGGGGGGGGGCGTCCGCCCTTCCCCACTGTGCCCATAGCTCTCTCTCTTCTCTGCGCTGTTCCCTCCTGCTGGCTGCACGGGCACGCGGCCAGGGGGGGGGGCAGCGGGCGGCCAGGCTCGGGCAGATGCCCGGTTTTGCCATATGTGCGGACGCCCATGGTCACATGGACCCGCTCACCCACCGCATGATCCAGCCCATGCTCCACGTTGGCCATCGCGAAGCGGTGCAGTGCTGGGATGGCCGTGCATGAGAAGTAGTGCCGGCTGGGTATTGGCCAATCCTGCGCTGCACTCTGCAGGAGCGCATGCATGTCGCTCCCCTCCTGCACAACAGAGTACGGGAGGAGCTGGGAAGACATGGCCCGTGCAAGCAGGCCGTTCAGCTGGCGGATGCGACGGCTGCTGGGAGGCTGAGCCCAGACCACAGAGGACTCGCTCAAAAGGGTCTGTTGTTGTTTTTTGGTTGAACGGGAAGAGGAGGAGGGAGCAGAGGAGACCGATGAGGACTGGCTGCCTGAACAGCCCTCAGTGTCGGCAGGAGTGGCAAAGGGGGTTCTGGTGGTGCTTTTGGCTGGAGCACTGCCAGCGCCAGCTTCCTTCTGCCTCTTGAACTCCTCATGCTCAACATCATCCTTTTTGGCCAGATTCTTGATGAAGCTGGAGGTGCCATAGTTGGAGGGGTTACAACCTCTGCTCAGCTTCATCTGGCACACATTGCAAGTAACAAACTGGCTGTCCACTGAAGGCAGGTCAAAAAACTGCCAGATTGGGGATAGAAATTTGCCCTTACGCCTTGAATGGGCTGCTGCTGCTTTTTTTTTCTCCCTGCGGTGGTTGGGCCTGCGGTGGTTGGGGCCCGGGGTTGAGTGGTGCTGGTAGCGGCAGAAGATAACGCAGCAGGCTGTGGGTCCCGCATTCCACGCCCACTGCTGTTCCTGCCAATGTCAGCGATGCTGATCCTCCGTGGCAGACCCACACATGCCTCCTCCTCTTCAGACTCAGAGCCAACATCCCCCTCCTTTGGTTGGTAGTCACGGTCCTTCATCTCGTCATAATTATCACCAGCATCATACTCCCCCTCCTCAAACAATTGCTGGGATGTTGATGACCCCAACTCCTCTTCTGCTGACACCTCAGGCAAGGAATCCCCCCCCCAACAATCACCGTCACCATCTTTGATTCCTCCGCAAACCCCAGTGTGGCCAGAATGTCCTTCTCAAAGTCAGTGGTGGTAACAGCCCTGATTGCGCTCGCGGTGTCTGACTCTGGACTACAGAGCGTGCTGACTGAGGGTAGGCTGCCCTCTGGGGTTGACATGATGACCGACGAGTCCCCATGCACTGCTGGGCGGCTGCTCCTGTGAACAGGAGTGGTGGTGGGGGTGGCGGTGTCTGTTGTAGAGCTGGTGATTGCCTGCTCATCCACCATCAGCTGCATCACAGGCTCGGCGTCTTTCTCCTCCAATTTGCGGCGCCGACCCTGCTGAAAAATGGCCGCTACATGCTGCTGCGCATCTGCAGCATGACTCCCCTTATCAGCTGGGTGCCCAGTGAATCCACGGCCAGTGGCTAATGGCAAACGGAATGGACACTGGTGCGGCAGAACTGCTGGCGGTGATGGTGCCAGCAATGTTCCCTCTCTTCTTGGCCTTGATGCCCTTCCCCCGGGTGCCAGTGCCAGCAGACATAGTGCAAGTTTGTGTGATGATTAATGATGTCACCAGATGGATGTGGGGTACTTGCACTTTATTGAAATCGGGGAAATTGGTGTTGGACTTAAATGAATCTACATGAAGTGACAGACAGCAGAGTAGAACACAGTGTGCACACTAATGGTCTGTCACACACGCTGACACTCAGAGTCAGCAGCACAGCAGAAATGCAGTAATCTGTACTAGTAAGCTAACACATACACTGTACTACTCTAACAACTAGCACTGCAGTACTAAATAACTACACAATTATACAGTAATCCTATTCCCTAAACTACCCTGTAGCTAAGGCAATAGCACAGGCCTGGCCTGTGTGCACAAACAGCACACACACAGGCACACACACCTAACTAGCAGAGCTGCTGCAGGCTGTGCAGCAGACACACACACTAACTAAAATCACAATACAACAAACTACTAGTTAAACAACAATAAAACAGTGTTATAGTACAGGTGTTAATGTGCAAAAACGCTGGGTTTAACACAGTAGAAAGCACTTGCTTTAGCCAAACAGCACTGGAGTGTCTCTCTCGGTGTGCAGTCACAAAGCAAGGTCGAGTTGCCTCAACATGGCCGCCTCTTTATATACAGGGGGGCTGGCCAGCATTCCCCTCTGTGATTGGTTGCTAGGGCTTCTGCTGGGAGTCCTCTGATTGGCTCAATGACATCATCTCCTTAGTTACAGTATTCAGATTTGGATATCCGACGGATATCCGCGGATATCCGGGTATGCGACCAAATATCCGCATAGAGCTATCCGGATTAGGGCCCAGGTATCTGGAATCTGAATCCGGTCGGATAGCTGAAAAAAGTTTGGATATCCGGGTTACCCGGATATACGGAATCCGGATGAGCATCCCTGTTAAAGAGCTGCAGCCACTAAGGGCCCACCCTGCAGTGTTAGGGAATCTTGCCCAAGGACTTCTTATTGAATAGGCACCAATCCTAGCCAGGATTTGAACCCTGGTCTGCCTATAATACTGACACTCCAGCAAGTGCCAACCAAGCCAGAGGCGGAACTACCATGAAGCCACCTTAATCACATATTTCAGACTGCAAAATCTAGGGGGCAGCGTTTGGGCAAACAGTTTAGGTCACCTGGTGCCTACCTCCTCCATGCTTCCCCATCTGACTTCCTGGCACACACACCACCCTCCTCACTTGCACATCCCAGAATCCCTGTCCTCCTTTGACTGAATGACTGGTGGCACCTGTTGCCCTTCCCTATGATATCATAACTAAGTGCGGTGTCAATAAATGATTCCTGCTGCTCCTTTTGCAAACTGGTGCCGATGGTCTCCTGGGCAGGACAGGATCTCGGCACCGTCATTGGGCTAATCACTACACTCGATCAGTAGGGGTGACATCTGATAGGTCACTACTATTGATCAAGGGCAGTGATTGGTCCAATAATGGTGCCGTAGTCCCACCAGCTAGGTCATCGGCACCAGTTATCAAAAGGAGCAGCAGATGACTGTGATTGGCCGGTCTGGTGCCAACAACCCCACCTGATTGGTCTTATGCCAAAGCTTATCCTCTGACTGTTTATATGGGGGGTATACAGTATATGACATGAGGTTTATATGATGAGGGGTATAGATATAGGGGGCATCCTTGAAAGTTTGCGCCAAGCAGCAGATAGTCTAGAACCGACCCTGAACCAAGTCTTTAACATTTTCTCTCCTTGAACTCACATTTTGGTCTTTGGGCGTCAAAATAAATGAATAGTTCAGTTGACTATTATGACGTGCAGTTATATTATATTGTATTTTTTGAGTGCTCCCATACATCCGTACAGTACTACTCTACCTTGCCATGTACAATAGCATTGTATAGTATTACATTCAATTGTATTATACTTCCCAGAACTGTATCACATTATGTCATACCTTATCATTTAATACGTTGGGCTGTCACTTTTTCATTCTAGGCATTGTTATTGACTTTAGATAAATTACGAGCTAGATTTAAAATTTCCTTCCCACATGTTCAGTTATTCTGATCTCACTCATGGGGGACTCGAAGCCTGGAAGATTAATGAGTTGTGTAACCAGGAGGTGATATTTACTACCCTGAGATCAGGGAGGGGAGTGCCGCCTCTGTCCCCTCATTAAGTAAAAGCCACGGAAGAGATGGAGTGAACTGGAGACAGGGAGGGATGATTTCATCTGAATGAGACAACGCCATTCACCCCAATCATTGTTTGCTTTTGCCAGGAATGTCAGATTCCTATCTCGGGAATTACAGTGTGTTACATTTTCCTCTTTGAAATGTATTGGCCATGGTGAGTCACAGCCAGACCTCATGTATTGTGTCATAGTTGCAGCACGATCAGTGATACATTTTTTACATACATTTTCGCATTTATGATTTGACGTAATTATGAAATTTTAAATTCAATTGATTAGTAATTTCGCTTAAAATTTCACGTAATTTTCGCATAACTTCAAGCTGAATTTGGCAGTAAATAGCAAAGCCCCCATACATGGTAGCAAATACCAAAATTGCTACATATGTTAACCTCCTTGCCGTTCTGATTCTTTCCAAATTTTAGGGTCTAAAAGACATGCAATTTTTTTCCACTCTTTCAGACCCTAAAACCTGAAAAAAATCATTCTGGCAGGGAGATCTGCAGCAGAATAAAAAAATTTACCTTCCTGGGCTTCAGCGCTCCAGTTTTCACTTTGACCACAAGATGGCGCAAATATACATATAAACGAACTTCTCTATATTTCTCTAATATAGAGAAGTTTGTTTTAAATATTAGCCCCGCCCCTGATGACGTCACGCTCCGATTGACTGCCGGGTCCCCAGAAGAATAGTCGGGTCCCCAGAAGAATAGCGGGGACATGGGGATCCCTTCGGCCAGGGAAAGACCCCACACTGCCGAGGAGAGAGGCTGGAGTCCCGCTGCACAGCTCCAAAAACTGAAGGTAAAGCGCTGCACTGCCTACCCCGACCTGAGCTTGGGATCACCACTAACAGCTTATTTTTTCTACCCCGAGCTCAGGTCGGGAAAACCGGCATAGAGGTTAAGGAGAATATTGGGTACAATTTAAAAAAAAAATTCCAAAAAGACCTTGTAGTTTTTGAGAAAATTGATTTAAAAAATGCAAAGAAAATATGGTTCTTAATAGGGATGGGACGACGAATCCGGCGAATCCATGAATCCCTCAAATATTGGGAAATATTCGAGATTCGTGGATTTGAATCCTGACGCCATTTTCCACTTTACGAATCCGCCGAATCCCGACGCTGCATCGCCGCGCATCCGCCGCTCGCACTCGTCCTCCTCCGACCTCCTCCGACCCCCTCGCGCCTCCTCCGCCCGCCCGCATACTTTGTATCAACTCACCTATCCAAAGAGGAGCGCAGAGCGGCAGACCTCCTGGTTCCCTCTAGTGACGGCTTTTACAATAACGTCATCAGTAAAAGCCGGTCCGGCCACTAGAGGGAACAGAGAATTAACGAAGAGGTCTGCCGCTCTGCGCTAGTGTTGGGCGAACAGTGTTCGCCACTGTTCGGGTTCTGCAGAACATCACCCTGTTCGGTGATGTTCGGGTTCGGCCGAACACCTAATGGTGTTCGGCCAAACTGTTCGGCCATATGGCCGAACTAAGAGCGCATGGCCGAACGTTACCCAAACGTTCGGCTAGCGCTGTGATTGGCCGAACGGGTCACGTGTAGTGTTGGGCGAACATCTAGATGTTCGGGTTCGGGCCGAACATGGCCGAACTCCGAACATAATGGAAGTCAATGGGGACCCGAACTTTCGTGCTTTGTAAAGCCTCCTTATATGCTACATACCCCCAATTTACAGGGTATGTGCACATTGGGAGTGGGTACAAGAGGAAAAAAAAATAGCAAAAAGAGCTTATAGTTTTTGAGAAAATCGATTTTAAAGTTTCAAAGGGAAAACTGTCTTTTAAATGCGGGAAATGTCTGTTTTCTTTGCACAGGTAACATGCTTTTTGTCGGCATGCAGTCATAAATGTAATACATATAAGAGGTTCCAGGAAAAGTGACCGGTAACGCTAACCCAGCAGCAGCACACGTGATGGAACAGGAGGAGGGTGGCGCAGGAGGAGAAGGCCACGCTTTGAGACACAACAACCCAGGCCTTGCATGAGGACAAGAAGCGTGCGGATAGCAATTTGCATTTTGTCGCCATGCAGTCATAAATGTAATACAGATGAGAGGTTCAATAAACAGGGACCGGAAACGCTAACCCATCACAGATGTTCATTGTTCATGTTACTTGGTTGGGGTCCGGGAGTGTTGCGTAGTCGTTTCCAATCCAGGATTGATTCATTTTAATTTGAGTCAGACGGTCTGCATTTTCTGTGGAGAGGCGGATACGCCGCCGATCTGTGACGATGCCTCCGGCAGCACTGAAACAGCGTTCCGACATAACGCTGGCTGCCGGGCAAGCCAGCACCTCTATTGCGTACATTGCCAGTTTGTGCCAGGTGTCTAGCTTCGATACCCAATAGTTGAAGGGTGCAGATGGATTGTTCAACACAGCTACGCCATCTGACATGTAGTCCTTGACCATCTTCTCCAGGCGATCGGTGTTGGAGGTGGATCTGCACGCTTGCTGTTCTGTGTGCTGCTGCATGGGTGTCAGAAAATTTTCCCACTCCAAGGACACTGCCGATACCATTCCCTTTTGGGCACTAGCTGCGGCTTGTGTTGTTTGCTGCCCTCCTGGTCGTCCTGGGTTTGCGGAAGTCAGTCTGTCGGCGTACAACTGGCTAGAGGAGGGGGAGGATGTCAATCTCCTCTCTAAAGTCTCCACAAGGGCCTGCTGGTATTCTTCCATTTTGACCTGTCTGGCTCTTTCTTCAAGCAGTTTTGGAACATTGTGTTTGTACCGTGGATCCAGAAGGGTATAAACCCAGTAATTGGTGTTGTCCAGCATGCGCACAATGCGTGGGTCGCGTTCAATGCAGTCCTAGGCCGAAGAGGTCATAGCCTAGGGTCACAAAACCTGTTTATTTGGAGAATTTCAATGGTGGCGAGTCTGACGTACATAAATTGCAGCAATGGCCGTTAGCAACGTCTGAATCTCACGAAATGTCTCATGCAGGTAGAAGACATATTGTTAGACTTGGGCTCTAAAGATGGGTTCCCTACATCTCTGCAAACCAGAGTTACAGGGCTCCAAATTTGGTAAAATCCCCCATAGGCTTTCATTGGGCCTCCTATTTACAGTTCCAAAATCTCACATCTTTTCAAAGGGCAATTACTCAGCAGTGGCAAATTTTCTAGCATTGTAGGGACCCTTAGGGGGAACATGACTGGTGAGTTTCGGGCCCCTAGGCCAAAGAAGTCATAGCCTAGGGTCACAAAAACCTGTTTATTTGGGCTATTTCAATGGTAGTGATGGTGACGTACATAAATCGCAGCAATGGCCGTTAGCAAAGTCTGAATCTCACGAAATGTCTCATGCAGGTAGAAGACATATTGTTAGACTTGGATTCCAAAGATGGGGCCACTACATCTCTGCAAACCAGAGTTACAGGGGTCCAAAATTGGTAAAATCCCCCATAGGATTTCATTGCCTCCCTATTTCACTTTCCAAAATCTCACATCTTTTCAAAGGGCAATGGCTCAGCAGTACCAAATTTTCTAGCATTGTAGGGACCCTTAGGGGGAACATGACTGGTGAGTTTCGGGCCCCTAGGCCGAAGAGGTCATAGCCTAGGGTCACAAAAACCTGTTTATTTGGGCTATTTCAATGGTAGTGATGGTGGCGTACATAAATCTCAGCCATGGCCGTTAGCAACGTCTGAATCTCACGAAATGTCTCATGCAGGTAGAAGACATATTGTTAGACTTGGATTCCAAAGATGGGGCCACTACATCTCTGCAAACCAGAGTTACAGGGGTCCAAAATTGGTAAAATCCCCCGTAGGCTTTCATTGGGCCTCCTATTTACCGTTCCAAAATCTCACACCATTTCAAAGGGCAATGGCTCAGCAGTGGCAAAACTCACCAGTCATGATCCCCCTAAGGGTCCCTACAATGCTAGAAAATTTGGTACTGCTGAGCCATTGCCCTTTGAAAAGATGTGAGATTTTGGAAAGTGAAATAGGGAGGCAATGAAATCCTATGGGGGATTTTACCAATTTTGGACCCCTGTAACTCTGGTTTGCAGAGATGTAGGGACCCCATCTTTGGAATCCAAGTCTAACAATATGTCTTCTACCTGCATGAGACATTTCGTGAGATTCAGACTTTGCTAACGGCCATTGCTGCGATTTATGTACGTCACCATCACTACCATTGAAATAGCCCAAATAAACAGGTTTTTGTGACCCTAGGCTATGACCTCTTTGGCCTAGGGGCCCGAAACTCACCAGTCATGTTCCCCCTAAGGGTCCCTACAATGCTAGAAAATGTGCCACTGCTGAGTAATTGCCCTTTGAAAAGATGTGAGATTTTGGAACTGTAAATAGGAGGCCCAATGAAAGCCTATGGGGGATTTTACCAAATTTGGAGCCCTGTAACTCTGGTTTGCAGAGATGTAGGGAACCCATCTTTGGAGCCCAAGTCTAACAATATGTCTTCTACCTGCATGAGACATTTCGTGAGATTCAGACGTTGCTAACGGCCATTGCTGCGATTTATGTACGTCAGACTCGCCAGTCGCCACCATTGAAATTGCCCAAATAAACAGGTTTTGTGACCCTAGGCTATGACCTCTTCGGCCTAGGACTGCATTGAACGCGACCCACGCATTGTGCGCATTCTGGACAACACCAATTACTGGGTTTATACCCTTCTGGATCCACGGTACAAACACAATGTTCCAAAACTGCTTGAAGAAAGAGCCAGACAGGTCAAAATGGAAGAATACCAGCAGGCCCTTGTGGAGACTTTAGAGAGGAGATTGACATCCTCCCCCTCCTCTAGCCAGTTGTACGCCGACAGACTGACTTCCGCAAACCCAGGACGACCAGGAGGGCAGCAAACAACACAAGCCGCAGCTAGTGCCCAAAAGGGAATGGTATCGGCAGTGTCCTTGGAGTGGGAAAATTTTCTGACACCCATGCAGCAGCACACAGAACAGCAAGCGTGCAGATCCACCTCCAACACCGATCGCCTGGAGAAGATGGTCAAGGACTACATGTCAGATGGCGTAGCTGTGTTGAACAATCCATCTGCACCCTTCAACTATTGGGTATCGAAGCTAGACACCTGGCACAAACTGGCAATGTACGCAATAGAGGTGCTGGCTTGCCCGGCAGCCAGCGTTATGTCGGAACGCTGTTTCAGTGCTGCCGGAGGCATCGTCACAGATCGGCGGCGTATCCGCCTCTCCACAGAAAATGCAGACCGTCTGACTCAAATTAAAATGAATCAATCCTGGATTGGAAACGACTACGCAACACTCCCGGACCCCAACCAAGTAACATGAACAATGAACATCTGTGATGGGTTAGCGTTTCCGGTCCCTGTTTATTGAACCTCTCATCTGTATTACATTTATGACTGCATGGCGACAAAATGCAAATTGCTATCCGCACGCTTCTTGTCCTCATGCAAGGCCTGGGTTGTTGTGTCTCAAAGCGTGGCCTTCTCCTCCTGCGCCACCCTCCTCCTGTTCCATCACGTGTGCTGCTGCTGGGTTAGCGTTACCGGTCACTTTTCCTGGAACCTCTTATATGTATTACATTTATGACTGCATGCCGACAAAAAGCATGTTACCTGTGCAAAGAAAACAGACATTTCCCGCATTTAAAAGACAGTTTTCCCTTTGAAACTTTAAAATCGATTTTCTCAAAAACTATAAGCTCTTTTTGCTAAAAAATGTTTCCTCTTGTACTCACTCCCAAGGTGCACATAACCTGCAAATTTGGGGTATGTAGCATGTAAGGAAGCTTTACAAAGCACGAAAGTTCGGGTCCCCATTGACTTCCATTATGTTCGGAGTTTGGGTCGAACACCCGAACATCGCGGCGATGTTCGGCGAACGTTCACGAACCCGAACATCTAGGTGTTCGCCCAACACTACTCTGCGCTCCATGGGACAGGTGAGTAGATACTTATGCAGGGGTGAGCGGAGGAGGCACAGGGGACGGAGGAGGCTGTGGGGGTGAGCGGAGGAGGCACGGGGGACGGAGGAGGCCGTTGGGGGTGAGCGGAGGAGGCACGGGGGGGGGGGGGGGGGGGCTACCTACCTACCTACCTACCTACCTACCTACCTGCCTACAGGACACTATACCTACCTACCTACCTACCGGCCACTATACTTACCTGCCTACCTACAGGCCACTATACCTACCTACCTACCGGCCACTATACTTACCTACCTACCTACCTACAGGACACTATACCTACCTACCTACAGGCCCCTATACCTACCTAAAGGCCCCCTATACGTACCTACCTACCTACCTAAAGGCCCATATACCTACCTACCTACCTACCTAAAGGCCCCTATACCTACCTACCTAAAGGCCCCTATACCTACCTAAAGGCCACTATACCTACCTACAGGCCTCTATACCTACCTACCTACCTACTTAAAGGCCCCCAATACGTGCCTACCTACCTAAAGGCCCCTATACCTACCTACCTAAAGGCCCCTATACCTACCTACATACATACCTACCTATACTTAAGGCCCTATACCCTGCTACCTATACTGAAGGTCCCTTTACCTACCTACCTACCTACCTAAAGACCCCTATACCTACCTACCTATACTTAAGGCCCTATTGTAACGATCGGTGGGCGCAGAGAGTATCTGATTACCGGTGATCTGCAGTATCACCGGAAATACAGATATATACCAGATTATAAGTGAACTGCAGTCTCACCGATAATCCGATATACAAACTAACCTCTGATCACCCGAGTAGAGTGTAGTGTTTGGTGTAACTGTAACACTAAGAGGACAAGGCCTCAATGCAGTAAGGAGTACTGCACAGATACCTTCCGCAGACCTGAGCTCTCCAAGACGGGAGGAGTCAGACTGACAGTAGGAAGGGATATCTGAAAGTGACCCTCAGGAGGAAGGATCGCTAACAGAGCGAGGAACCGCCTCTAACGGTAAGGTCGGTTCTCGAGGTCGGACAAGCCAGGTCGTACACACACGGACAGATAAAGTACAGGATCAGGAGGCAAAGGCAGAGTCAAAGTACAGGCAGGGTTCAGCAACGGGGTATCAGAAATATCGGGGTACAAAATCAGGAGGCAGAGGCAGAGTCAAGGAACGAGCCGGGGTTCGGCAACAGAGTATCAGAAATATCGAGGTGCAAGATCAGAGTTCAGGAGGATAGTCAAGGCATGCAAACGTCATAACAGATAATCACAATCAAACTAGTACTTTAGCTATCAACAGAATCTAGCTTAGTGTAGGATTACAGCTCCAGCTGGTCCCGGCACACTAACGGATCTGACTACGGATCTGGGTGCTCCCACATATGTGAACGCAACGCCAGACAAGGAGCAAGTGAACAACCAGCAGTATATATACTCTAGGACCTTTCCAGGACCTCCCTAATTGCTGGTCCAATGGGAGCAGTGGAATTTGTCAGCTGACCCAGCTGGTCAGCCGACACCCTTCTAACTGCTATTTAAACTCTGCCTCTGTGCTCGCGCGCGTGTAAGTCTGAATCTTGGTGGACTATCAGTCCCAGCCACACCAGTACTGTTTTGCAATGTATCTAATGCGGGGGTCGCCTCTGATGTGGATTCCGCCGTTACCAATGCGGATTCCGCCGCACTGCCCATGCGGCATGCGGCGTTTTTTCCGCGTTGTGACGCCATGCTGGACGCGGAAACAGCCGCCTCACCTCGAGAGACGGCGGCTTTTCCGCGTTTCCTCACAGTACCCCCCTCCCGAGGAGTGGACTCCGGACAACTCCCACCAGGCTTCTCGGGATGTACAGCATGAAATTCCTTCATTAACTCGTCCGCATGCATGCGGTTCCTAGGTACCCATTGCCTCTCCTCAATCCCGTACCCCTTCCAATGTACGAGGTACTGTACCGAGTTCTGTACAGTACGTGAATCTATGATCTTCTCCACTTCGTACTCGGGTTGGGCATCCACCAACACGGGAGGAGGAGGAGTAGGACCCACCTGGACTGCTGGTTTAAGAAGGGACACGTGGAAGGACCTCACCCCCCGCATGCTGGTGGGAAGGTCAATGGAATAAGTAACATTATTAATCTTCTTGGTCACGGAAAATGGGCCCACAAACCTGGGACCCAGTTTGGCAGATGGCTGCTTCAGGGTCAAGTGACGTGTGGACACCCAGACTAGATCCCCTGGCCGAAACTTCCATTCCACGGACCGTCTCTTATCTGCTTGACCCTTCTGACTCTGGAACGCCTTCTGTAAATTCCCCTTAACAATTCCCCAATTGTCCCTGAGTGATCTCTGCCAATCTTCCAGTGCTGGAAATGGAGACGAGACAACTGGAAAAGGGGAACATTTGGGTGACCTCCCTGTTACAATCTGAAATGGGGAAAACCCAGACGAGGAATTCTTTAAATTATTTTGAGCGAATTCCGCGAAGGGCAAAAATTTCACCCAGTCACTCTGCGCCTCAGCAACGTAGCATCTCAGAAATTGCTCCAGGGATTGGTTAATGCGTTCTGTCTGCCCATTGGTCTGTGGGTGGTAGCCTGACGAGAAAGACAATTTCATGCCCATTTGGTGGCAAAATGCCCTCCAGAATCCAGACACAAACTGGACTCCCCTATCAGACACGATGTCTTCCGGAATGCCATGCAGCCGGAAGATGTGAATGATAAACAATTCAGCCAGTTCTTGAGCCGAGGGGAGTCCTTTCAGGGGCACAAAATGGGCCATTTTACTAAACCGATCGACTACCACCCAAATGACCGACATGCCTTCAGACCTGGGCAATTCCCCCACAAAATCCATGGACAAGTGGGTCCATGGCTCACTCGGGGTGGGCAAAGGCTGCAACCTTCCTACAGGTGCCAGCCGGGAGGGCTTACTCTGGGCGCACACCGCACACTCCCTAACATACTCCTTGCAATCTGTTGCCAAGGAAGGCCACCAAGCACACCTGGCAATCAGATCCTGCGTTCTGGCAGCTCCAGGATGACCAGCATTCTTATGGGCGTGAAAGAGTTGCAGAACCTGTAACCGGAATGGTAATGGTATGAACAAGACCCCTTCGGGTTTCCCTTCAGGAACCTCCTGCTGAAAGGGACCCAAGATCTCTGTCCACTCTTCCCAAGACTCCGTGGCGGCTAACACCAGTTTCTGCGGAATGATGGATTCAGGAGTGGGAGGCTGGTTGTATGCCCAGGACTGGGAATCACCAGTTAACAGTGTTTTAATGAAAATGACCCGTTGGGTCTCAGTCCCCGAGGATCGGGGTCTTAACTCAAAGTATGACAACACTCTACTCTTGAAATTCCGGAAGTCAGACTTGTGGCCGGAAAATTTATCAGGTACAGGCATACGTATGTCATCACTAGGAGGGGATCGCACTGAATCAACTGACGTCTGGAGGGTTTGCACAGAGCCTGAAAGGGCATCAATCAAAGCTTTGTGCTGGCCCAGTGCTTGATGGAGGTTATCCACCGAAGTGGCAAGCATACCCAGACGACCAGTGTTTGCGTCCATTTTGATTTTTGGTCTGGCGTTCTGTAACGATCGGTGGGCGCAGAGAGTATCTGATTACCGGTGATCTGCAGTATCACCGGAAATACAGATATATACCAGATTATAAGTGAACTGCAGTCTCACCGATAATCCGATATACAAACTAACCTCTGATCACCCGAGTAGAGTGTAGTGTTTGGTGTAACTGTAACACTAAGAGGACAAGGCCTCAATGCAGTAAGGAGTACTGCACAGATACCTTCCGCAGACCTGAGCTCTCCAAGACGGGAGGAGTCAGACTGACAGTAGGAAGGGATATCTGAAAGTGACCCTCAGGAGGAAGGATCGCTAACAGAGCGAGGAACCGCCTCTAACGGTAAGGTCGGTTCTCGAGGTCGGACAAGCCAGGTCGTACACACACGGACAGATAAAGTACAGGATCAGGAGGCAAAGGCAGAGTCAAAGTACAGGCAGGGTTCAGCAACGGGGTATCAGAAATATCGGGGTACAAAATCAGGAGGCAGAGGCAGAGTCAAGGAACGAGCCGGGGTTCGGCAACAGAGTATCAGAAATATCGAGGTGCAAGATCAGAGTTCAGGAGGATAGTCAAGGCATGCAAACGTCATAACAGATAATCACAATCAAACTAGTACTTTAGCTATCAACAGAATCTAGCTTAGTGTAGGATTACAGCTCCAGCTGGTCCCGGCACACTAACGGATCTGACTACGGATCTGGGTGCTCCCACATATGTGAACGCAACGCCAGACAAGGAGCAAGTGAACAACCAGCAGTATATATACTCTAGGACCTTTCCAGGACCTCCCTAATTGCTGGTCCAATGGGAGCAGTGGAATTTGTCAGCTGACCCAGCTGGTCAGCCGACACCCTTCTAACTGCTATTTAAACTCTGCCTCTGTGCTCGCGCGCGTGTAAGTCTGAATCTTGGTGGACTATCAGTCCCAGCCACACCAGTACTGTTTTGCAATGTATCTAATGCGGGGGTCGCCTCTGATGTGGATTCCGCCGTTACCAATGCGGATTCCGCCGCACTGCCCATGCGGCATGCGGCGTTTTTTCCGCGTTGTGACGCCATGCTGGACGCGGAAACAGCCGCCTCACCTCGAGAGACGGCGGCTTTTCCGCGTTTCCTCACACCTATACCCTGCAACCTATACTGAAGGTTTCTTTACCTACCTAAAGGCCCCTATACCTACCTAAAGGCCCCTATACCTACCTATACTTAAGGCCTCTATACCCTGTTACCTATACTGAAGGCCCATATACCCTGCTACCTATACTGAAGGCCCATATACCCTGCTACCTATACTGAAGGCCCATATACCCTGCTACCTATACTGAAGGCCCATATACCTTTCTACCTATACTGCAGGCCCCTATACCTTGCTACCTATACTGAAAGCTACCAATATTGAAGGCACCCATACCTAGCTAGCTATATTGAAGGCACCTTTACCTCGCTACCTATGCCTGGGTACCTATACTGCGGGCAACTATACCACGGATCGCACAATTCGTATGTGCAGGATTCGTTAGATTCGGGATTCGAAAGGTTCAAGATATTCGAGAACCTTTTTAGATTCGGATCTGGATTCGGATTCGAAGAAATTGTGGATTTGCCCCATCCCTAGTTTTTAAACTAAATAATGATAGTTTAAAAACCATTTTACTTTGCACATTTAAAATCGATTTTTTTCAAAAACTACAAGGCCTTTTTGAAAAATTATTTTTTTGACTTGTACCCAATGTTCTCTTTAACATATGTAGCAATTTTGGTAGCAATAGCATGTATTGGGGTTTTGCTAATGACCACTAAATTCGGCACAAGATTTCACAAAATTGTGTGGAAATGACGTGAAAAATTAAGTGAAATTATGAAATATTACTATTACATACAAAATGAATTACAATTTTCCCTGACATTTAACATTACAATTATGATGCCTAAATGCAGATTTGCCTATCACTGAGCACAATATGCTGTAAAGATGCCAATATATCAGGAGGCTTTGGAAGGCCGATTGACCAACCAATGCGGTTATTATTGAATTGGTTGAAAATTGGTGCCACCAAGTGTAGGCCCGATCGACGATGCCACAAATTCCAGGACAAAATTGGTCACGATAGTCATTCTTGCCTGGTGCAAGACGTCGGGCGCAAGTTGGTTGATCGAGTATGCTGCGGTACATGGACGATTTCTAAATGAGCGACGAAACGCCCGCCGCTGCCACCATAATGTATAAATGCGCCCCCCCATGTGTACATTTATACATTACCTGTCCTGTGTCAGCCTCCGCGTGGTGTCCGTAACCTCCGGGCGGCCTCTGGACATGCCACTGGCATATAGCATCTAACGCAGATGCATAGCGTCTGACGTCAGATGCTATGCACCAGTGGCGTGTACAGAGAGCCGCCCGGAGGTTACAGACACCACGCGGAGGCTGACACAGGACAGGCAATGTATAAATGTACACACTGTGGGGGGCACATTTATACAATACAGTGGCAGTGGCGGTGCGGACACGGCGGGCTCAGCTGATTCCGTGAAGATTTCATGCTGAAATTGGACGGGAATGAGCCTGCAGAATATGGGCAGCTTCGATGAAGGGACACATCTCTCTCTAATCAGATTCAAATTTACCCATAATCTTCTGATGTATGGACACCTTTAGAGACAAACTGATTTCTGATCTAAATAGTGACATCTAGGTTCACCTTTGAGAGCAAATGTAAATATTGCCTGGTACGTACCGTGCAATTTCCTGTCAGATCGGCAGGTCAAATCAAACCTTTTTTAATGGTCCGATCTGATTTCTGATCGTTTTTTCTGATTGATTTTGTACAAAAGTGATCAGAAATTAGTTTAGAAGAGTGATCGGATATAAAAGTGTACCTGTTTGAAATTATCAATCGACTCATCCATCTGATGGGACATTGCATGGTGTGTACTGGGCATTAAGGGCCTGCAGTAAAATATGCAAATTCATCACTGTTTTAAAGTCCTACTGCCAGAGGCATAGTAAGTATTTTCAAAAAAAGTTTCGGTGCCCCCTGGCGCTCAACACGTGTTGTACAAAAATGGGTGTGGAAGGGATTAATGGCATCCCTAATACTGCTAATTGGGAGAAGGAGGCAGGGAACAGAGGTCACCTAAGGCTTGGTTGGTTCACACAGCACAAAAAAAGTTCAGTTTCCGTTAACAAAACGGAACAGATCCTATGCCAAGCGACAGGATCTGCTCACATCAGTCTGTTCCAGAGATGGGAACGCAAGAGTCTAGCAATAAGTCCGGATTGAAAGGACCTGACGCAAGTATACTGGGTGGATGGCGACAGGTAACTGAATGGAACACACAAATGAAAAACTGGTGCCTAATGTTAAAAACTGATCTGATTGGAACGGAAAAAAGATCAGTTTTTATCCAGTGTGAACCGAGCCTACTACTGTTACACTGGGGGGAAAAGAGCACCCTGGTACTGTTATGGAGGGGGAGAGGGATAGGAAGGAAGATAAATGCAGCACTGTACTGCTATAAGGAAGGGGGGGGGGGGGGTAAAATCAGCTGAATACTCACCTTGTGACCCAGGAAGATGGAGTGATCTGGTACTTTGCGTGGGGTCGTCAGAGATCTTAAAGATCCAATCTGCTATGACAGTTGTTATCACCGCGTGTCACTAACTGCCATTATTGTAATCTTGTGCCAGTACCCATGTTCAAATATTGCGGAAATGATTGTTTGTCATTCAAAAAAAAGATGGTCGCCGGAAAATTGCTAGGTGGGTATGGCCAATAGTATTGTAGTGTTTGTTGAGGAGGATTGGAGGAATAAGAACTGTTGGCCAGAGTGGGGGAAGGGTACTGAGTGTGGGCTGACTGAGGGTGCATTGCACTGGGGCACAAAACACTAGGATGAAGGTCTGGAGGGAGAAAAGAGGGAGTGAAGGCTGGTAGAGTGAAGGTGTCATAGGAGGATGGCACCACTTACCATTCACATATCCCGATCTTCTCCCCTCTCTCCATGTGCCCGTCTTGTCAGCAATACAGGAGAGAAGAGTTACTCACAGCTGTGGGCGGGACCAGCGGTATGGAAATGTGGGCAGGGTCATGAGGGATACTGAATGCCAATGCAAGGAGCCAGCTGCAAGGAGAATAGTGGTGGAACTGGCTGCAAGGGGCGGAACTGGCTGCTCTGGGGTAATCTGGATGGACACCAATGGATGGGGCTGGCTTTACGCAGATCAGGGGGTGGAGCAGGCTGCATGGATTTCAATGGACTGGGCATCCATAGACATTCATGCAGCCAGCTCCACCCCCCCAACGATCTCCATGAAGCCGACCCCATCCATTGATATCCATCCATATTAACCCACCCACTTGTCTGCTAGCAGCTGTTCCTGCCCCCAGAACTCTCCACGAGACTTCACTATGCTTAGTGGGCTAACACAGATGGATGTGGCGGTGGCCAGAGTATGATGTCACAGACATTAGTAAAAAAAAAAAAAAAAAAACAGCGAGTGCGCTTTGGGCCCTTAGGCCTCATTCCCACTAGTGCGCTTCTGTCCGCTTTTCAGCAACACGTATCAATCTGTAACATTGATGTGCTAATAAAAAGCGGACAGAATCAGGCATACTGTGAATGAGGCCTTAAAGGTGTGCGCCCGGGGACATATGCCCCCCTCCTCCCCCTCACACTACGCACCTCTGCCTAATTCACCTTTCCAGATTTTTCATTGTTATGAATAGTGTTGCTCAAATTAATTTCAGTTCAAAAGCCATTTGGGCTGGGGAAAACAATGTATGGAGGCTGCCATATTTAGTAATACCAGTTGCCTGGCTATCCTGCTGACCCTCTGTCTCTAATACTTTTAGCCATAGACCCTGAACAAGCATGCAGCAGATCAGGTGTTTCTGACATTATTGTCAGATCTGACAAGATTAGCTGCATGCTTTTTTCTGGTGTGATTGCAAATAGTATCCTTGCTGGCATTTGAACCAGGGACCCAGGGTTGCAGTGTGAGATTGCTAACCACTACTCCACCATGTCGCCATAATAACCCTTTTTATAACCCTTTTTTTTAGCAGTTAAATTGTTAAACACAAGAAATTCCCACTTCTATACTCTCAACTGTTATATCATTTCAGTAAGACCTTGTAAAAGAAGACCATACACATTAGCTGAACACCAGGACAGGAAGTGCTGCTATTTCTGGTCTTAGGAGATTTCATTAGGCAGGACTTTCCACTTCCTTGCACCACTGATGGGGAACAGGAGTCCTCTTTATGTCCTCTCTCTGTGCTCAGCGCCTCCAACCGAACAACTATCAGCCCCCAGCATGCCTCAGATAGTTTGTGTGAAAAGAGAGGAATAAGAAATAAAGAAAAAAAAAAACATACATCCATTTAAAGGGGAACTTCAGCCTAAACAAACATACTGTCATTAAGTTACATTAGTTATGTTAACTAAAATAGATAAGTAATATAATCTCTTACCCACCCTGTTTTAAAAGAACAGGCAAATGTTTGTGATTTCATGGGGGCAGCCATCTTTTTGGTTGAAAGGAGGTGACAGGGAGCATAAGACACAGTTCCAACTGTCCTGTGTCCTGAGCACCTCTCCCAGTTGCTAGGCAACGTGAATAACAACATAGGAAATCCCATCATGCTCTGCACATCATCAGGGAAAAAAGCCCAGGCTTTTTATCTTTGATGGGTGGAGCTTAGCTAAAAATGCAGCTAAAAATGATGCTTTGGTAAGAAAAACAAAGTTCTGATGCTGTGAAACTGTTAAAGACACACCAAGCCTTTTTAGTTCTGCTGAGTAGATTTTTAGTCCGGAGGTTCACTTTAAGTAATATAAATTTAATTTAAAAAATAGATTAATATAGTAGGACCTGACCATACGCAAAACACGTCAGTGCTGTCGGGTCGGAGATCTTCAGAGATAAAAAAGGGACTCGTTCGGATTTTCATAATTGAAATATCTGAATTTCAGATCTGAAATCGACATTTCCAATCGGAAATCAGAAAACAGACATCAGATTTCCGCAGAAATACTGCATTACCGTAACTTGGTAATGTTAGCCCAATTACAGAACTCGGAAGCTTTAGACCAATCAGAGACTGCAGAGTCAACGTGAAAGTATCTGGAAAATTAAATGCAAAAAAATTACCAAAAAGAGGACTCCTCAGAAATTGCAAAACGGAAATCGGATTTCTGTGGAAATACCGCATTACTGCAACTTGCGAATTTTAGCCCAATCACAGAACTCGGAAGCACTGGACCAATCAGAGAAGGCATAGTCAACTTGGAAGTATTTGGCCAATCAGAGAATGCAGAGTCAACTTGGAAGCATTTGGCCAATCAGAGAATGCAGAGTCAACTCGGAAATATTTGGCCAATCAGAGAATGCAGAGTCAACTCAGAAGTATTTGGCCAATCAGAGAAGGCAGAGTCAACTCAGAAGTATTTGGCCAATCAGAGAATGCAGAGTCAACTCGGAGTCGGAAGTATTTGGCCAATCAGAGAATGCAGAGTCAACTCAGAAGTATTTGGCCAATCAGAGAAGGCAGAGTCAACTCAGATGTATTTGGCCAATCAGAGAATACAGAGTCAACTCGGAAGTATTTGGCCAATCAGAGAATGCAGAGTCAACTCAGAAGTATTTGGGCAATCAGAGAATGCAGAGTTAATGCGTAAGTATTTGGCCAATCAGAGAATGCAAAGTCAACTCGGAAGTATTTGGCCAATCAGAGAATGCAGAGTCAACTCAGAAGTATTTGGGCAATCAGAGAATGCAGAGTTAATGCGTAAGTATTTGGCCAATCAGAGAATGCAAAGTCAACTCGGAAGTATTTGGCCAATCAGAGAATGCAGAGTCAACTCGGAAGTATTTGGCCAATCAGAGAATGCAGAGTCAACTCAGAAGTATTTGGCCAATCAGAGAATACAGAGTCAACTCAGAAGTATTTGGCCAATCAGAGAATGCAGAGTCAACTCAGAAGTATTTGTCCAATCAGAGAATGCAAAAAATGACCCCCCAAAAAAGACTCCTTAGAAATCTGCGAAATCTAAAGCTGCAAAATTGGTAATCGGCATTGGTCGAAATCTGAATTTCTTTGGAATCGGAAGTCGGCATTTACAACCATCCTGAGAGATCGCCATAGATGATACATTATCCTGCAAAACTAGCTGGGACATAGTGATAATGATCTGCCTCTTACAAGGTGCCAATACATTACTCAATTTTCCTGTAGCATCGAACATTCGATTTTATCATTTTATCGGATTGGGCGAGAATCAATTATGTTCCATTCTGCTGGAAATTGGCCGATATCTGGTTGGACACAATGGAAAATATTGGTGGTTAATAAGGAATCGGTTACTGTTCACATGATTTCAATCATTACAGAATCGATTTTTGTTTTCAGAGCATGGAGGCATCTTTCAGATCAATTAGTGAAGGAGAATCATACAGGATCTTGCTTGTAACACGTGGGCCACTAGTTGATTGACACACTGTAATTGATCACCCAAGTCGATCACTTAATCAATCAATGGAAAATCAGGTAATGTGTGGTTACCTTTAGGTTAAAGTGAACCTCCAGACTAAAAATCTACTCAGCAGAACTGAAAAGGCTTGGTGTTTTTAACAGTTTCACAGCATCAGAACAGAAGTCTCATTTTTAGCTGCATTTTTAGCTAAGCTCCGCCCCATCAAAGAAAAATGCCTGGGCTTTTTTCCCCGTAATGCTGTGCAAAGCATGATGGGATTTCCTATGTTGTTGTTCACGTTGCCTAGCAACTGGGAGGGGTGATCAGGACACAGGACAGTTGTAACTGTGTCTCGTGCTCCCTGTCACCTCCTTTCAACCAAAAAGATGGCTGCCCTTATGAAACCACAAACATTTGTCTGTTCTTTTAAAACAGGGTGGGTAAGAGATTATATTACCTATCTATGTTAATTAACATAACTAATGTAACTTAATGACAGTATGTGTGTTTAGGCTGAAGTTCCTCTTTAAGCAATGCTGGCATATATATCTAATGTAATGTGTGTTACAGTATTTGTATAAAGCGGCTACATTAGCAACGTAAGGGCTGCCTATGTAATGCAGGTTGAGCTAATTGCACAAAATGTGCAACCTCAGTAGCAGAAATACTAGTAAAATTGCAGTGCGTTCATATCCCTCCATATCAACTCTGGTTCCCTTTAACAATATCTCTGCTTCCATGAAAGCAGAAAGTAGACACACTGCAGATTTATTGCAGGATTTGTATCAGCTGTAACAAAGCAATGTTTTTCTTTAAAGGTTATTATGCTGTTGCATATCTTTTAGAGCAGAGAGGAAGTTCTGAGTTAACTTTTCTCCTAAGTTTGCTCACTGGAGATGCTTTTACACCTTATCAATACAATTCCTATTAAAGCAGGCCTGAACCAGGGGAAAAAAAACTCTTGGTTTTTACGTTTTTCCTCCCTCCCCTAGTCTTTGAGATCTCTCACTGTCCTCCAGGTCTGCTCAATTGTGCCGCTGTCACCCCTAATTACAATCTCTAACCTGGCTTAGTCAATCGCTACAGCACATGCGCTGTCCCAGCAATGTGCCTCCTTGATTACGCTCCCATAGCCAGGAACACTCTGAGGCGTAACATAAGACCCTGCAAGGGATGCAGCGGCAGGGGGGCCAAGAAGCCACGGGGCCCCCTGTTTTGTGAGACTGACAACTAAGGGTAAGGAGAGAAAAAACGTTCTGCTCTTTGCACAGTTGTTCTAATGACTGCATCTGCTCAGCCACTGATAAGGAATCATACAAAGTTTTGCAGACAAATATTTGTAGACAGTCCAGCAGGCTCTTGTGTACAGCCTGTTCTACCCCCAGCCTTTCTACCCCTCTCCAAGTGCTGTGTCCTGTAGTGATGCTTGAAAGGTCTGGGCACGGAAAGAAGGCGGGCGGGGGGCCCATCCAAAGTTTCGCAGGGGGCCCCGTGATTTCTAGTTACGCCCCTGCTCTGCACATGTGCGTTTAAAGGTCTTCACATGTGCAGAAAGCTCCCAGCTGTGGTCACACAACTGAGGTGGCTCACTGCCAGGAACGTGAAAGTGCTATATGACCCAGCCAGGTCAGAGAATTTAATTTGGGGTGACATCGGCCCAACAAAGGGGACCCGGAAGACAACGAGGGGCCCCAAAGCCTATGAAGTACTGGAAGAAGCACCAAGTAAGTAAAGTAAACTTTTTACGCACAGTTCATGTGTGCTTTACTCCTCAAGCTAACAATGAAATAATCAAAGTACTTTTTTTTTTTTTTATTAAACGTACTGTTAGATATTGGAAAATTATTTTGTAGATAAGATTTAAAAAAAACCTCCTGGGAGACATCTCAAGAGCAAATATAATTGAATACAGACCCTTATCTCCATTAGAGACCTAATTTATTCATCCTTATCTGTTTTATCTAATGAATTATCTCTCCTTAGGCCCCATGCAATTGCAGGAGATTGAAAAAAAAACTTACTTAAAGGACCTCTGTCGCAAAAATGATAAAATGTAAAATATATGTAAACATATACAATCATGGGCGTAACAATAGGCCCTGCAGCAGTGACGTCAGCCGCTAGTGCGAGGAGTATGCGGTGGAACGCAAGGAAGAAGGTATGTATCTGCCCGCCGCTGCCTACTGCCCAAACTTTAACTAGCTGGAGGGGAGCGCAGAGGGGAGAGCCCCGAGGTGAGGGAGAGGGGGGGGGACTTCCCCTCTCCCCACCGACTGTGGCCAAGGCTTTCCCCTGGGCTGCCACCCCTCCAGCCCCCACAAAACGGCCTCGAGCGGGCCCCAGGGAAGGGGTGGGGTAGAGGGGGGCCTGCAATGAAATTCTGCAGGGGGGCCCGGTGGGGCCTAGTTACACCCCTGTATACAATTAAGAAGTTTGTTTCTTCCAGAGTAAAATGAGCCATAAATTACTTTTCTCATATGTTGCTGCCACTTACAGTAGGTAGTAGAAATCTGACAGAACCGACAGGTTTTGGACTAGCCCATCTCCTCATGGGGGGTCACAGGGATTCTTTATTTTCAAAATGCACATAGTGAACAGCAGTTGCTCCATCTAACTGCCAAAAACAGTGTACGGTGAGCAGGGAGGCTGGTCGGCATCTCTGTATAAATCTTTTTCAGGGAGTGCCTGTATAAAGAATAGGGGCCATGCTGAGAATCCCCTATGGATAGATGGACTAGCCCAAAATCTGTCGGTAATGTCAGATTTTTACTGTAAATGTCAGCAACATAGGAGAGAAGTAAATTATGACTCATTTTACTCTGGAAATTACATACTTCTCATTTGTATGTGTTTTACATTCTAAGATTTTCACTACAGTTCCTCTTTAAAGTGAACCCAAAGTGGGAGTTATATGGAGGCTGCCATATTTATTTCCTTTTAAGCAATACCAGTTGCCTGGCAGACCTGCTAATCCTCTGCCTCTAATACTTTTAGCCATACACCCTGAACAAGCATGCATAAGATCTGGTGTTTCTGACAATATTGTCAGATCTGACAAGATTAGCCGCATGCTTTATTCTGGTGTAATTCATCCACTACTGCAGTCATATAGATGAATAGGGCTGCAAGGTAACTGGTATTGTTTAAAAGGAAATAAATATGGCAGCATGGACGTATCTAGGTAATATAGAGCCTATGGCAAACAATTAAATTGTGCCCCCCCATCCTCCCGGTCAGAGCCCCCTTACCCTCTAAAAACAGCATCCTTTATCATGTACATGTGTTATGGTTGCCTCTGCTTTTTGGCTTGGGATATTGCTGAAGTTACTTTTTTGGAAATATCTCTTCTTATTCCCTCTCTGTCCTCTTTTGTAACACTAAGTTAGGTGCGCCCTACATACATTAAGTAGCCATGTTTCCCAGATTAACAGAGTTAATCTGTTCTGAGTGATGGGGAGCCATGGGGGCAGGCATGGCATTGCAGCACACGGGCCAGCGTGGGCGCAGCACAGGAGCAGGCAGGGCGCCCATGGTTTCATGGTGCCCATAGCACAAGCCATGCCTGCACACCTCTAGATACGCCTCTGTATGGCAGCCTCCATATCACTCTCACCTCGGGTTCACCTTAATTAATGTGAGTTTTTTTTACCCACCTGGCAAATGCGTTTGACAGAATCTTGTGGCCAAATCTATGTGAGGTTAGCCTTGTACAGATACATTAAACAAATGCCTGAACATTTCAGAAGCAAAACCTCATTTTGAGGGCAGGATGGGGCCCAGAGGTGAGCCCAGACCCTTTCCACCAAAAGTTAAATGGTTACAAATACACCAAGGTGAGTATTGCAAACTCTGCTGTGATGTTCTTCAGTGGATTCTGATGGTCTTTGCTTTGAGATGTACACACCTCCCCACTTGCCAGGGATTAGGCTGAGAGGAAGGAGGAGAGACAAGGCAAGGAACATGAGGAAGCAGCTTTGTGGGGTGAGAAGGCAATATGCTTGGGGTTTGATCAGGGATCGTAGGTTGATAAAGAAGATCCAGCATGCTAAATCTACACAACATCAGGGTGCTCCCGTACATATATTAGATTCTCACCCAAGGACGTCTTTATTAGCCACCCCAGACAAGTTTAATCAAGCGTGTGTAAATTAGGTCTATTTCTCCCTAGAAAGCCATACTAACAGACAGGGGCGTCGCTAGGGCATTTGATCCGGGGGCCATGGTGTCCCAGATCTATTGAGAGGCAGGAGGGGGAACTGGGCGGAGTTAAAGCTGTGGAAGCTGAAGACAGGTGAGTATTTAACTGCCCACTCCCTCCCGCCGCTCTGCCCAGTGCCCCCTCCTACACTAGGGGAAGCTGCCTATCTAATCTACACTGGGGGAACCTACCTATCTAACCTATACTGAGGGAACCTACCTACCTACCTATCTAATCTATACTGGGGATGCTGCCTATCAAACCTATACTGAGGGAACCTACCTATCTAATACTGGGGGAACCTACCTATCTAACCTATACTGGGGACGCTGCCTATCTAACCTATACTGAGGATACCTACCTATCTAATCTATACTGGGGGACGCTGCCTATCTAACCTATACTGAGGGAACCTACCTATCTAATCCATACTGGGGGAACCTACCTATCTAAACTACGCTGGGGGAACCTACCTATCTAACCTACGCTGGAGGAACCTACCTATCTAACCTACGCTGGAGGAACCTACCTATCTAACCTATGCTGGAGGAACCTACCTATCTAACCTATGCTGGGGGAACCTACCTATCTAACCTATGCTGGAGGAACCTACCTGTTCTAACCTATGCTTGGGGAACCTACCTATCTAACCTTTACTGAGGATACCTACCTATCTAACCTATGCTGGAGGAACCTACCTATCTAACCTACGCTGGAGGAACCTACCTATCTAACCTATGCTGGGGGAACCTACCTATCTAACCTACGCTGGAGGAACCTACCTATCTAACCTATGCCAGTGCTGGGCCGAAATTACGCATTAGCGTAATTACGCATCGTAATTCACTACAAATGCACCGTAAGCGTTACATGTAAGGTTACGGTATTACGCGTAATTAATTACGCGTAGACCGTGGGTTACGTTTTACGCGTAACAAATTACGCGTAAGACAGTAAACTCCCATTGAAATTACACAGTCTGCCGTAATCGCGTAATATTACGCTCCCGTATAATATAAAAAAGCCGCCGACTTTAAGGGTTAATAGCAAAGCCCCCTTAAGTGCTAAGAGCCTCAAATTTGGAGAATATATTAAGGAGATCAGAAGGAATAAGAGGAAAAAATTTTTTTTTCAAAAAGACTTTATAGTTTTTCAGAAAATCGATGTTAAAGTTTCAAAGGAAAAATAGATACATTTAAAAACCCGCCGACTTTAACGGTTAATAGCAAAGCCTGCTTAAAATTTAGAAACACCAAATTTACAGGGTATATTAAGGGGATCAGTGGGAATAAGAGGAAAAATTTTTTTTTCAAAAAGACCTTATAGTTTTGAGAAAATCGATTTTTAAGTTTCAAGGGCAAAAAATGTCTTTTAAATGCGGAAAATGTCAGTTTTTTTTGCACAGGTAACCAATAGTGTTTTATTTTCATAGATTCCCCCAAGTGGGAAGAGTTTTACTTACTTCGTTCTGAGTGTGGGAAATATTAAAAAAAAAAACGACGTGGGGTCCCCCCTCCCAGACCTCTTTAACCCCTTGTCCCCCATGCAGACTGGGATAGCCAGAATGCGGAGCACCGGCCGCGTGGGGCTCCGCACCCTGACTATACCAGCCCGCATGGTCCATGGATTGGGGGGTCTCGGAAGGGGAGGGGCAGCCAAGCTTTCCCCTCCCCCCTCCGAGCCCTTGTCCAATCCAAGGACAAGGGGCTCTTCTCCACCTCCGATGGGCGGTGGAGGTGGAGGCCGCGATTTCCTGGGGGGGAGGTTCATGGTGGCATCTGGGAGTCCCCTTTAAAAAGGGGTCCCCCAGATGCCCACCCCCCTCCCAGGAGAAATGAGTATAGAGGTACTTGTACCCCTTACCCATTTCCTTTAAGAGTTAAAAGTAAATAAACACACAGACACTGTTGAAAAAGTATTTTAATTGAACAAAAAACATAACCACGAAAAAAGTCCTTTAATATTCTTAATTAACCATTAATACTTACCTGTCCCTTTAAAAGCCAGTTCCCACGCAATATCCTCGGAAATATACTAATCAGTTACAATGTAACAAAGCTATTACAATGTAACAACTTTGTTACTTTGTAACACCACCGCACCCGACGTCACTCGCCGCCACCGCCGCGTCTGCCGCTGACCCGACAGAGCTATATAGCTCAGAGCTCCCTAAGCATCTTTGTATTTGGGCTCCAAGGAGCCCCATTGGTCCCTTAGCAGACCAATGGGGTTCCTTTAAATCAGAAGGAACCCCATTGGTCTGCTAAGGACCAATGGGGGCTCCTTGGAGCCCAAATACAAAGATGCTAAGAGAGCTCTGAGCTATATAGCTCAGAGCTCTGTCGGCGTCAGTGCGGGACGCTAAGTCCCCCGCCGCCTCCCGCTGTCAGCCCCGCCCACATCTGTCACCCACATGTCACCCACATGTGGGTGACATGTGGGTGACCATGTGGAAGAGGCGGGTGAGGACAGCGGGAGGCGGCGGGGACTTAGCGTCCCGCACGGACCCGACAGAGCTCTGAGCTATATAGCTCAGAGCTCTCTTAGCATCTTTGTATTTGGGCTCCAAGGAGCCCCATTGGTCCTTAGCAGACCAATGGGGTTCCTTCTGATTTAAAGGAACCCCATTGGTCTGCTAAGGACCAATGGGGCTCCTTGGAGCCCAAATACAAAGATGCTTAGGGAGCTCTGAGCTATATAGCTCAGAGCTCTGTCGTGTCAGCGCAGACGCGGACGGTGGCGGCGAGTGAGCGTCGGGTGCGGTGGTGTTACAAAGTAACAAAGTTGTTACATTGTAATAGCTTTGTTACATTGTAACTGATTAGTATATTTTCCGAGGCTATTGCGTGGGAACTGGCTTGTTAAAGGGACAGGTAAGTATTAATGGTTAATTAAGAATATTAAAGGACTTTTTTCGTGGTTATGTTTTTTTGTTCAATTAAAATACTTTTTCAAAGTGTCTGTGTGTTTATTTACTTTTAACTCTTAAAGGAAATGGGTAAGGGGTACAAGTACCTCTATACTCATTTCTCCTGGGAGGGGGGGGGTGGGCATCTGGGGGACCCCTTTTTAAAGGGGACTCCCAGATGCCACCATGAACCTCCCCCCCCAGGAAATCGCGGCCTCCACCTCCACCGCCCATCGGAGGTGGAGAAGAGCCCCTTGTCCTTGGATTGGACAAGGGCTCGGAGGGGGAGGGGAAAGCTTGGCTGCCCCTCCCCTTCCGAGACCCCCCAATCCACGGACCATGCGGGCTGGTATAAGTCAGGGTGCGGAGCCCCACGCGGCCGGTGCTCCGCATTCTGGCTATCCCAGTCTGCATGGGGGAGACAAGGGGTTTAAAGAGGTCTGGGAGGGGGGACCCCACGTCGTTTTTTTTTTAATATTTCCCACACTCAGAACGAAGTAAGTAAAACTCTTCCCACTTGGGGGAATCTATGAAAATAAAACACTATTGTTACCTGTGCAAAAAAAACTGACATTTTCCGCATTTAAAAGACATTTTTTGCCCTTGAAACTTAAAAATCGATTTTCTCAAAACTATAAGGTCTTTTTGAAAAAAAAAAATTTTCCTCTTATTCCCACTGATCCCCTTAATATACTCTGTAAATTTGGTGTTCTAATTTAGCAGCTAAATTTTAAGCCGGTTTGAAAGTCGGCGGGTTTTTAAAATGTTCTTTTTAATGTATCTACTCGTTTGAAACTTTAACTATCGATTTTCTCAAAAACTATAAGGTCTTTTTGAAAAATGTTTCCCTCTTATTCCTTCTGATCTCCTTAATATGCTTCTCCAAAGTTGAGCGTGCTCTTAGCACTTAAGGGGGGCTTTGCTATTAACCCTTAAAGTCGGCGGCTACCCTAACATTGATCCATGCGTCAACTTTTCCGCTTGGCAGCATGACCTTACGCATTAATTGCTAGTAGGAATTTACGCGTAAGCCTATAACGTAACAACTTGAATTACGGTATTCTTACGCGTAATTGCGTAAGGGCAATGCGTAATTACAGACATGTACCGAAATTGAATGTCTATGCCGTAAGCGTAATTTCGTAATGCGTAATAGCGTAAAATTACGCGTAATGATCCGTAAGCGTAGCTTTTTCCATTACGATCAGCACTGACCTATGCTGGGGGAACCTACCTATCTAAACCTACCTATCTAACCTACGCTGGGGGAACCTACCTATCTAATCCATACTGGGGGAACCTACCTATCTAACCTACACTGGAGGAACCTACCTATCTAACCTATGCTGGGGGAACCTACCTATCTAACCTACGCTGGAGGAACCTACCTATCTAACCTATGCTGGGGGAACCTACCTATCTAACCTACGCTGGGGAAACCTACCTATCAAACCTACCTATCTAACCTACGCTGGAGGAACCTACCTATCTAACCTACGCTGGGGGAACCTACCTATCTAACCTATACTGGAGGACCTTATCTATCTAATCTATACTGAGGAAACCTACCTATCTAACCTATACTTGAGGAACTTATCTATCTAATCTATACTGGGGGATGCTGCCTATCTAACCTATACTGTGGGAACCTACCTATCTAACCTATACTGAGGGAACCTGCCTATCTAACCTATACTGGGGGATGCTGCCTATCTAACCTATACTGAGGGAACCTACATATCTAACCTATACTGGAGGAACCTACCTATCTAATCTACACTGGGGGAAGCTACCTATGTAACCTATACTGGGGGAACCTACCTATCTGATCTACGCTGGGGGAACCTACCTATCTAACCTATACTGGGGGAACCTACCTATCTAACCTACGCTGGGGAAACCTTCCTATATAACCTATAGTGGGGGGGAAGCTGCCTATATAATCTATACTGGGGGAAGCTGCCTATCTAACATATACTGGGGGAAGCTGCCTATCTAATCTATACTGGTGGAAGCTACCTATATAATCTATATGCTGCCTATCTAATCTATACTGGGGGGAGGTGCCTATCTAATCTATACTGGGGGTAGCTGCCTATCTAATCTATACTGGGGGAAGCTGCCTATCTAACCTACGCTTGGGGAACCTACCTATCTAACCTATACTGGGGGAAGCTGCCTATCTAACCTATACTGGGGGAAACTGCCTATACAATCTATACTGGGGGAAGCTACCTATATAATCTATACTGGGGGAAGCTACCTATATACTCTATACTGGGGGAAGCTACCTATATAATCTATACTGGGGAAAGCTTCCTATGTAACCTATGCTGGGGGAAGCTAGATATCTACAGCCAAGCAAAGCCCCAGGGCCCCAGCCCAGCAAAGCAGAGCCCTCAGCAAATCAAACTCCCCAGCCTAGCAAAGCCTCCTGGTCCCAGCGCAGCAAAGCATACAGCCAAGCAAAGACTAGTAAAGCCCCCAGCCCAGCAAATACCCCCAAAATGCCCCCAGCAAATTGCCCAGCCCAGCAAAGCCAGGCTGGCGCAACATTACCACCAGCCAGGCCGGCACAGCATCACTGTCAGCCAGGCCGGCACAGCAACACCACCAGCCAGGCCAGCACAGCATCACCACCAGCCGAGTACAGCGCACAGGCCAGCCAGCTGAAGGCAAGACAGAAGCCAGGTGAGGGGCTTATATATGTGAAATACTGCCTATTGAATATATTTAAGTTACGCCACTGCTATTTCAAGTACATTTGGCCCCACCTATGACCACGCCCACTTTACACGGCATGACCACGCCCATTTTTTTGCCGCTACGTGCACCACACACTCATTCCCTCTTGGTGCCCAGGGGTGCCCCGGATCTCCCAGGAACCTAGAAAGGCCCCTGCTAACAGAAAAAGAACCTGGAAAGGTCCACATCAGGTGACTTGGCAGCCAATAGACCATCCTATTTGATTATCATAATTGATGAAAATCAGTGCCACCAAGTGCAAGCTTACCAAAATTGGTTGCATGTATCAGTTGGACATGCTGCAAGATCTTGCTCGATCAAGTGTGCAACGGTAAAGACGAGTGATATTAGCAGGATGAGCGGCAAATGTAGAGATGAGCCGAAATTTTCGAAATTTCGAACTGCTTTTATTACGAATGCGAAATTTAACATTACGACCCAAATTCGTAATTTCGTAATTAATTTTCAAATCGTAATTTACAATTTCGTAATCGAAATTTCACTCCCGTAATGACGAATTTCGTGTCTCCAACCGAAATTTTACTGTTTCAGGTTTGTAAGGGTTTCTATCCCTCTAGATGCCTAAAATGAATAGCACAGCCAGCCAGCCAGCCCCTCCTCCTCCTCCTCCTCCTCCTCCTCCTCCTCCTCCTCCTCCTCCTCCTCCTCCTCCTCCTCCTCCTCCTCCTCCTCCTCCTCCTCCTCCTCCTCCTCCTCCTCCTCCTCCTCCTCCTCCTCCTCCTCCTCTCCTCCTCCTCCTCCTCCTCCTCCTCCTCCTCCTCCTCCTCCTCCTCCTCCTCCTCCTCCTCCTCCCTCTCTCTCTCTCTCTCTCTCTCTCTCTCTCTCTCTCTCTCTCTCTCTCTCTCTCTCTCTCTCTCTCTCTCTCTCTCTCTCTCCCCCCAGAGATCTGTAGTATTTCAAAACCATACTCACATTCATGACATGTCCAGGGATCAAACCCAGGCCAACCACATGGAAGACAGCTATGCTCACCACCATACCACCAAACACACACTAAATAGACTGCTAACCTAAATCTTACTTGTAGACAGTCATATGAGACACATGCTGGGTGCAGGGCTTTGTGATTGGACCATGGACCATGCGATAGAGTGAGGTGCAAAAATGAAATCATGCCTAGCAGAGGATGGTTTCACAATGCTAAATGCTAGGCTGGCTGTGGTGCAATTGGTTAGTGCGTCTGGCTGGTAACAGCAAGGTTACAGGTTCGATTCCATCCAGGCATGTCTTTTCCTTTTGCGTTCAACAGTTGTCCAAACAGAGCCAACAGAGCCCCAGATAGCCATGTAGAGTTAGGTCACAGCTAGCCTGGCTGTGGTGCAATTGGTTAGTGTGTCTGGCTGGTAACAGCAAGGTTACAGGTTCGATTCCATCCAGGCATGTCTTTTCCTTTTGAGTTCAACAGTTGTCCAAACACCGAGCACAAAGTTTTGCATGCGTAAAGTTTTACGCACGCAAAATACCCCATGGGGTTCAATGGCGCAGCGCGCGCACGCAAAAGGAAAAGACATGCCTGGATGGAATCAAACCTTGCTGTTACCAGCCAGACACACTAACCAATTGCACCACAGCCAGGCTAGCTGTGACCTAACTCTACATGGCTATCTGGGGCTCTGTTGGCTCTGTTTGGACAACTGTTGAACGCAAAAGGAAAAGACATGCCTGGATGGAATCGAACCTGTAACCTTGCTGTTACCAGCCAGACGCACTAACCAATTGCACCACAGCCAGGCTAGCTGTGACCTAACTCTACATGGCTATCTGGGGCTCTGTTGGCTCTGTTTGGACAACTGTTGAACGCAAAAGGAAAAGACATGCCTGGATGGAATCGAACCTGTAACCTTGCTGTTACCAGCCAGACGCACTAACCAATTGCACCACAGCCAGGCTAGCAGTGACCTAACTCTACATGGCTATCTGGGGCTCTGTTGACTCTGTTTGGACAACTGTTGAACGCAAAAGGAAAAGACATGCCTGGATGGAATCGAACCTGTAACCTTGCTGTTACTAGCCAGACGCACTAACCAATTGCACCACAGCCAGGCTAGCTGTGACCTAACTCTACATGGCTATCTGGGGCTCTGTTGGCTCTGTTTGGACAACTGTTGAACGCAAAAGGAAAAGACATGCCTGGATGGAATCGAACCTGTAACCTTGCTGTTACCAGCCAGACGCACTAACCAATTGCACCACAGCCAGGCTAGCAGTGACCTAACTCTACATGGCTATCTGCGGCTCTGTTGACTCTGTTTGGACAACTGTTGAACGCAAAAGGAAAAGACATGCCTGGATGGAATCGAACCTGTAACCTTGCTGTTACTAGCCAGACGCACTAACCAATTGCACCACAGCCAGGCTAGCTGTGACCTAACTCTACATGGCTATCTGGGGCTCTGTTGACTCTGTTTGGACAACTGTTGAACGCAAAAGGAAAAGACATGCCTGGATGGAATCGAACCTGTAACCTTGCTGTTACTAGCCAGACGCACTAACCAATTGCACCACAGCCAGGCTAGCTGTGACCTAACTCTACATGGCTATCTGGGGCTCTGTTGGCTCTGTTTGGACAACTGTTGAACGCAAAAGGAAAAGACATGCCTGGATGGAATCGAACCTGTAACCTTGCTGTTACCAGCCAGACGCACTAACCAATTGCACCACAGCCAGGCTAGCAGTGACCTAACTCTACATGGCTATCTGGGGCTCTGTTGACTCTGTTTGGACAACTGTTGAACGCAAAAGGAAAAGACATGCCTGGATGGAATCGAACCTGTAACCTTGCTGTTACTAGCCAGACGCACTAACCAATTGCACCACAGCCAGGCTAGCTGTGACCTAACTCTACATGGCTATCTGGGGCTCTGTTGGCTCTGTTTGGACAACTGTTGAACGCAAAAGGAAAAGACATGCCTGGATGGAATCGAACCTGTAACCTTGCTGTTACCAGCCAGACGCACTAACCAATTGCACCACAGCCAGCCTAGCATTTAGCATTGTGAAACCATCCTCTGCTAGGCATGATTTCATTTTTGCACCTCACTCTATCGCATGGTCCATGGTCCAATCACAAAGCCCTGCACCCAGCATGTGTCTCATATGACTGTCTACAAGTAAGATTTAGGTTAGCAGTCTATTTAGTGTGTGTTTGGTGGTATGGTGGTGAGCATAGCTGTCTTCCATGTGGTTGGCCTGGGTTTGATCCCTGGACATGTCATGAATGTGAGTATGGTTTTGAAATACTACAGATCTCTGGGGGGAGAGAGAGAGAGAGAGAGAGAGAGAGAGAGAGAGAGAGAGAGAGAGAGAGAGAGAGAGAGAGAGAGAGAGAGAGAGAGAGAGAGAGAGAGAGAGAGAGAGAGAGAGAGAGAGAGAGAGGAGGAGGAGGGAGGAGGAGGAGGAGGAGGAGGAGGAGGAGGAGGAGGAGGAGGAGGAGGAGGAGGAGGAGGAGGAGGAGGAGGAGGAGGAGGAGGAGGAGGAGGAGGAGGAGGAGGAGGAGGAGGAGGAGGAGGAGGAGGAGGAGGAGGAGGCTGGCTGGCTGGCTGGCTGGCTGGCTGGCTGGCTGGCTGGCTGGCTGGCTGGCTGGCTGGCTGGCTGGCTGGCTGGCTGGCTGGCTGGCTGGCTGGCTGGCTGGCTGGCTGGCTGGCTGGCTGGCTGGCTGGCTGGCTGGCTGGCTGGCTGGCTGGCTGGCTGGCTGGCTGGCTGGCTGGCTGGCTGGCTGGCTGGCTGGCTGGCTGGCTGGCTGGCTGGCTGGCTGTGCTATTCATTTTAGGCATCTAGAGGGATAGAAACCCTTACAAACCTGAAACAGTAAAATTTCGGTTGAAGACACGAAATTCGTCATTACGGGAGTGAAATTTCGATTACGAAGGCATCTAGAGGGATAGAAACCTTTGCAAACTTTAAAATACTAAATTTCGTAATCGTAATTACGAAAATTTGCGTAATTTGCGAAAATTACGAAATTTCGATTACTGCTAAAATCGTAATTGTAGTAATTTCGCGAAATTTCGGAAATTCGTAATTAGGTCATTACGCTCATCCCTAGGCAAATGTGACAAAAGCCTCGGCACTGTTTCCCCAGCGTATAAATGTGCATGCATGTGTGCTTTCATACATTACCTGTCCTGTGTCACGGTGCCCATCCGAATCCGCGGCTCTCCCTATTGGCCTTATACATGCCGCTGGTGCTAGCACGCATGTGATGTCACACACGTGCCATGCCGTGACCTGTATAGGACTAATGCAGGCCCGGATTTACCTCACAGGAGCCTATAGGCACAGATGTCCTGGCATCTTAGGCTACACCCTCCATAAACCTACAGACCCCCACCAAACCGCACCACAAGTGTGTTGGCTGGCCCAGCTGTCACTTCTCTCTTATTTCCATTGCCCGTCATAGGTAGCTACAGGTGCCCCTTAATATAAGGTAGCCAGAAGTAACATCAATATTAATTAGCTAGAGGTGTCCCCAAGTAATAGGTAGCTAGAGGAACCTCAGTATTAAGCAGCTAGAGGTTCCCCTGGATAAAGGTAGATCTCATCAGTGGAATACTGAGAGCAGGGTGAGTAACCTCTCATTTACTCTTTCATCAGGACTCTGCATAGGGAAAGAGGGAGGGAGGCACTCAGGGAGGGGAGTGAGCCACGTTTCCATCATCAGGCGCCTGTAGGCATGTGCCTACAGTGCCTTATGCTAAATACGGCCCTGGACTAATGGAGAAGCTAAGGATTCAGAAGACGGACAGGCACTGCCACACAGGAAAGGTCATGTATAAACACAAACATGTACATTTATAGACTAGGGAGGCAGCGGCGAGGCGGCAAATGTGGCAGACTAGGCCAGTTCCCAAGAGATTTCATTCTGAAATCGATCGGGAATTGGCCTGCGGTGTAGGGGCAGCTGACAGGTCTACCTTCTATCAGATTCGATCAGAGAGAGATTTGTCTCTTGGTCAAATCTGCCCAATATCAGCTGATGTGCAGCTATGTGCAGATTTAGTAATGTAATCCATTGTGTGTAGTAAAAACACAAATACAACATTCCTTTGTGGACATTGTCTAGGGATATATGGTTTTAATGGCTTCAAGAAAGAAAAGAAGGGATAAAGGTGATGGAAATATGGGGAAAGTAGTGAAAAATGAATGGTACAGCAAAACGTGCTAATGGTCAGGATAGACACAAGTGCTAATAGAAAGGAAGTGAGATTTTGTGGTTAGGGGATAGAACGTGAAAGATGGATGGAAGCTTAGATAGAAAGTGTTGCAGGTCAGATAAGAGAAAAGGATTAATAGATTTTGCCGGTAATGTAACAACATTAGATGAACAGATGACTGAGTGCAGAATATAAGCGGTATTGAGAGAGTGGCCATCATACCAGGTCTATGAAGGATGAGACAAGATTTATTTAATAGTAAAGTGCAAAGAGCAATTGAGTGACATAACATATTGTGACCAATCAGATAACATCTACTAATTCAAAGGGAAGCTACAGTTGTTTTCTAAAGACTCTGTTTACAGCATGAAGGGATATAGGAATATATGCCCTGTCCCCTATTTTTATTGAGGGAACAGATAAAAAAGTTGACTCAATAATGCACAGCGCTGTTTCACTCAGCTGCTCTCAGCGTTCCAGTGATGGGGTCTCCATCCGCTTGTCCATCGTCCTGTATCCATGGTTACAGCGATGCCTCATGTGAACTGTTACATGCTGCCAGATCACATGAGGTGCCGCTGTAGTCAGGGAGGAAGCAGGACTTCACATGTGGCTGGTGATCCCATCACTAATCTGCTGAGAGTGGTGCCAGCGCAGCACATACCTGGCATCCGGTCGTTCAGAGCTGGGATGCTGTAGTCACACATATCAGGGGGGGGGGGGGGGAATGGGGAAGGGAACTATTCTTACAATGTCACAATGTATTGCTTAAGTCGGCAAAAAGTCTAGAACCAATCCTGACCAGGCCCAGATTTACCTCACAAGAGCCTATAGGCACAGATGTTCTGGTACCCTAGACTTCAAACAGAAATGAAGGAGGCACTCAAATGGCGTTATAAACTTGCGTTTATCAATTCAGTAGCAAGTTTATAACGCCGTTTGAGTGCCTCCTTCATTTCTGTTTGTATCGTAATAAGGTGGAGTGGTGACCCACGGAGGGATTGTGCACCGGCGGACCAGGTGTCTTATCTGGTGTTGAAGCCCAGCTCAGCAACCCCCTTTTGTACCCTAGACTTCACCCTCCATAAACCTACAAACCCCCACCAAACTGTATCCCGAGTGTGCTGGCTGGCCCAGCTGTCACTCCTCCCTTACTTCCCTTGTAGGTAGCTACAGGCACCCCTACTATAAGGTAGCCAGAAGGACCCTCACTATTAAGTAGCTAGAGGTGCCCCCAAGTATTAGATAGCTAGAGGAACCTCACTATTAAGTAGCTAGAGGTGCCGCTGACTGAAGGGAGATCTTGTCAGTGGGATTCTGAGAGCTGGGTGAGTAAGCTCATATTTACACTCTCATCAGAACTCTGCACATGGAAGGAGGGAGGAAAGCACTAGGGGAGTGAGCTGCTTTTCCATCATCAGGCACCTGTAGGCACGTGCCTACAATGCCGTATGGTAAATTTAGCCCTGATCCTGACTATTTCCTCCTTTGGTCTTTCCATCACTTATGTCCGCTGGCTAGTCCCAGCATCTGGATGGTTCCTCCCCCCTTACCCCCCCCCCCCCACACACACACACACACTATTCCTGTGCCTCCTATGTCTTGCTCTGTGATCTAAATTCAAGTGTCAAGTGCCCATTCAAGTGTGCTGTTCAGCATTCTTTTAGTCCAGGGGTCAGGAACCTTTTTGGCTGAGAGAGCCATAAACGCCACATATTTTAAAATGTAATTCCGTGAGAGCCATACAATATGTTTCAAACTGGGACAGTAGGGCTCACGTCCCTGTTGCCATGGTGATGTGTATACGGTTGATCCGCCGGGCAGTGGAAGTGTCAGACACGTCTCCAGCTTCTCTTGGGTTTAAGAAACATCAGCAATTTCCCTAAGAGTCAGACAGGAGAAATACAGACTAACAGCTTGTACAATTAGCTAGCTGACTTGGGGGTTGATTCACTTTTTAGGATGAGATCCCCACACTTTGATTGGCCCAATAGGCTGCCTGTCACTTGACCGGCAGCCTATTGGGCCAAATTGTGGGGATCTTGTCCTGCAAAGTCACTGGACCTGACAAGGCCCAGAGTGGGACAATTGGAGCAGACGTTCATTTTGTGTTAGTGTGAGTAAGTAAGTAGTGCATGCTACAGAGGTAGCGTTCCTACTTTGAAAATTGTATTTGCGCTGCCACACTAAGCTGTGCTGCTTGAGCAGTGTAGCTTATTGAATCAACCCCTACTGAGCCAGTGAGCCAGATGTAGCCATCAAAAGAGCCACATATGGCTTCTGAGCCATAGGTTCCCTACCCCTGTTTTGGTCCTTCTTCTCACAGGTCTTACAGCCACTGGTGTTCTTTGGACTGCAAGACGAGAGTGCTATTGACTATGCCACCACTGGCCATCTAATGACAGATGAGTTCTGTGGACCAGTCAGGACAGTAACCAATTTAATTCCCCTGCCCCTGTGATCACTGTAAACCCTGTGATTACTGTGAGCCAATTACAGTGGTCTTTATTTATATGTAGAGAAAAAGGCTCTGGTCTTTAAGGGGCCAGAGCAGGGAAGTCCCAAAAAGGTTAACTAGCTAAGGATTCTTTGAGGTCTCTCATCTTAAAGCAAACCTGAAGTGAAAATAAACTTATGATATAATGACTTGTATACTGTATGCAGTATAGGTAAGGAAAAGAATAGCTTTTTTTTTGTAAATAACATTGCATCATACTGTTAGATGCAGTTTTAAAACCGCACTCTGTATTTTAAGCTATAAAACAAAGCAGAAATAATGACCTTTTGAACTTTTCTGCAGTAAAACCTTATCTCAAGCTGTCTCTCACTGTTTCTTCGCTGTGTAAGTACTTCAGAAAGCAGGACTGTGTTTGAAACAGTGGGTCAAAGAGCTCATAGAAGATCTTTTGCATAGACAACAACTGGATTTTTTAACTCTTCCAGTACTGGAAAAACAATAGGAGATTGTTTTTTTTTCTTTGCAACTAATGTTCTATTTCTTAGCTGTACTACACATACAATTCATTATATCAAGTTTATTTTCGCTTCAAGTTTGATTTAAAGAGAACCCGAGGTGGGTTTAAAGAATATTATCTGCATACAGATGCTGGATCTGCCTATTCAGCCCAGCCTCTGTTGCTATCCCAAACCCCCCTAAGGTCCCCCTGCACTCTGCAATCCCTCACAAATCACAGCCACGCTGCTGACAAACAGCTTGTCAGAGCTGGCTGTGTTTATCTCTATAGTGTCAGTCTGCTGCTCTCCCCGCCTCCTGCAGAACTCCAGTCCCCGCCTGCATCCCTTCCCTCCCTGCTGATTGGAGGGAAGGGATGGGGGCAGGGACCGGAGCTATGCAGGAGGTGGGGGAGCAGCTGAGACTGACACTACAGATGTAAACACAGCCTCACAGCATGGCTGTGATTTATGAGGGATTGCAGAGTGAAGGGGGACCTTAGTGGGGTTTGGGATAGCAACAGAGGCTGGCCTGTATAGGCAGATCCAGCCTCTGTATGCAGATAACATTCTTTAAACACACCTCAGGTTCTCTTTAAGGTACAGTACATACTAATCAGCAAATCAATATACAGTAAAAACCCTTTATAGTAAACTCCAGGGACCAGGAAAAGCAGTTTACTATTTAAGAAGTTTGCTATATCAGAATTATATACAGTATACCAGAATTGGTCATACATTGTATATTTATACGCATTTGCTATACTAAGCACAATTAATAGAATGACAGAAAACGTGGCACGACTAGCATATTTTGGAGGGTTTCACAGAAATGTGAAAATTCAGTATTGCATAGTACAAAAACATACTTTTCATTAAGACATATTGGCCCATATGCAATTCACTTTTTTCTCTGAGTTTTCTCCCAGGAGAAAATGTTTAATCTTTGATTTATAATAACTTATTAGCACTCTGCTATTGAAAAAGTACCAGAATGTAGGTGAAAAAAGTGCTATCAAAATTCTTTTGAGTATTTGTTTGCTTGCTGATGGTTTAAAGGCATTTTATTGAGAAGTTTGAAAATTTCACCTAGGAAAAAACTCAGATGAAAAAGGTAATTGCATTTGGCCCATTATGTTAGAAATGAAAGCACAATATTTTGTAGAGATGGACAGCATGATGTTTAGAGGAGATACTGACCTAAATACATACGAATGATAACATATTTCCTATATGCTCTCCCTCCCTTCTCATCAGACACGTTATGGGATTACTACAGCTTGAAGGATTACCAGATTGTGCTATTGGAGATATGATGCCTGTTTTACGGGACAAGCACTGTTGGGTAGTATTTTTTCTATATCAGGCACCTGGAGATAACTAGGAAATGGCTGTATTCCACCTAAGCTAGACTCTGCTGATTTTCAGCCCCAACTCCCTCATTCTGTTCAGCAGCTAGATTTACAACCAGAGTATCTAATCAACGAGCAAAACAAAAAGAAACCGGCAATTCATGTAAACATTGTGTTTGTGCTCGTAGTGTGCAAGACGGTTAATGAAGAGGTGTTAGGAACATAATGTGTTATTATACTGCTGTGGGTGGATTATGTAAATTACATTATTATATTACAGAGTGTTGATCACAGGTAATGCATTACATTAGGGTACAACAGCACAGGGAAGGGATTATACAGTGTATGAGCTGCTAGAATTATAACGTGATATTGAGGGTATTTAGAGGGACTCCGAGCAGTGCAGTAACTATGGAAGGATGCATACCATTTTGAAGCTCTCTTTCTCCTCTTTCCCTTGATATATAAACTGCCACCCTACGCCTTTTAGTTTTCGCTATTTTTGCGATCGAAATAATGGCTGCCATCTTGGATTCCTTATTAAGCATTGTATTATGCAGGACGAAACTTTCCCCAGGGTCGGCAGCTCGATTCAGCACAATGCAATGAAATACAAGGAACCCAGGGGGATATAATTACAAACATCATGCCGGTAGGTGGGAAGATATAATTAATTAGTTGTGGGTATGCTTAAAGGCATACCCACAGGCACTACTCGGAGTCCCTTTATGTGGCCAGGCAGCAAAGTACAGATGTTAGTTTGGGGTGAGGTGTGGTAAAGGAGGGGACAGTAGAAAGCTTCAGTGTATTATGTAAGGCTGGGTGCAAACATAACATAGCGTGAAAGGCTGCGTTTTATGTCATGTTTTATGTTAATGTTGTGTGCAGTTTTTGTGCATGTTTACTGCGTTTTTGGTACATTCATGATGCGTTTTTCATGCATTTTGCATGCATTTTAATGTGTTTGCGGTTCGCATATACAGAATGCATATGCGCTTTGTATGCGTTTTTCATGCATTTTTAAATTTTCAATTACTAAGAAGACAACAGGAAGTGGAAATACAGTAAAAAAAAAATATATTTTTGGGGAAAAACGCATGGAAAACGCATGAAAAACGCATACCATTACGTTCCCATTGACCTTCTTTATGTGTGTTTGTGATGCATCTATGAATATTATGCAACAAGACTAGCATTTTTAAAAATGCAGGTTTGAAAACGCATATAAAACCCATATGCGTTTTTCCTGCAGCCCATAGAGTTTCATTAGCTGCAAAAATGCAGCATTTTACACAATGCTAGCCTTTCTGCTTTGTGTGCATCCAGCCTGAGTACATACAGCAAATGCTGGTTCTAATGTACAATGACTTCAAGCTTCAAGATAAAGTAAAAGAGAAACAGCTATTAAGAGCAGCCAGTAAGGATCTATCTGCTAAATGAAACAAAAAGATTTGAAATAGTCCATCTGGGCGGGAGGGTATGATAGTAGATGGATAGTGTACTGGTTAAGGGCTCTGCCTCTGAAACAGGAGACCTGGGTTTGAATCTTGGCTGTTCCTGTTCAGTAAGCCAGCACCTATTCAGTAAGGAGATCTTGGGCAAGATTCCCTAACACTACTACTGCCTATTGCACTCACCCTAGTGGCTGCAGCTCTGGCGCTTTGAGTCCACCAGGAGAAAAGCATAATATAAATGTTCTGTGTCTGTGAGTAGAAGAGATGGTTCAGTACGGTGCTGGCTGAGACTTATACAAAAATGAGTAAAGTGTAATTCTACTATTGGCTTTATGAGGGTGTTTTTGTCAGGTGTTTTTGGCACATTTTACCATCAATACATGTCTCTTACTGATAACTTTCTACTTCCTACTCTGCTAATCATAATCTCCTACTTATCTTATAACTCTACCTGATGCCTAGCCCTAACTATGCCCCCAACTTACTCTGATCTTCCTAAAGTAGCCCTTAACACTGACCACTAACCCTACCATACACTTACCTGCTGTCATCCTTGTTTACCAACTCTGACACTTGGCACGAGTTTTCAGTTATTGTTACAGATGAATAGCATACAGTGATAACGTACAGCTAAACATACAATCAAACACTGGTGCCTAACTTAAGTTGAGTACACACGTCCAATAACGATCGTTCGAAAATGGACGATAACGATAATTGGAGCGATAATCGTGCATTTCTAATTTTCCAACGATCTTTTTTTGAACGATCGTTATCGTTCAATCTGGCTGATCCAACCCAGCGGATTTTTTAAACAGATAATCATTCAATCGTTGTAGTGTGTACAAAGATCATCCGATAATGGTTATCTGTGATGTTCTACGCATGTTTGTAATTCCGGAAATTTAGTTATTGAGATATTTTGAAATGGTAATAACGAACGTTATAAAATACTGTGCTTTAATGCGTTGTCATTGCATAAATGTAACATTCATAAGAACGAACGGTTGTAATATGAAAGATAGTAGTGTTTTGAACATCATTACATGTGTACTACGTCGGCCGATTTTTAATAGCGTCACTTCCGTTTGTGGTTGCATTTTTTATTGGTCGTTGTTCAGTACTTTTTAGAAAAATCGTTCATGTGTGTACACGATCGTTCGTTACAAACGATTATTCACTTTTCATTTTAATATCATGCATATGTCACGAATCGTTCATTTCGAATGATCTTTATCGGACTTGTATATAACCCTTTATATTGAGAGGTGCATATTCATGATAATATGAAAGGGCTCTATGGCTGCCCTCAACTTTCCTGGAACTATGATAAGCTCACCTCTGGACAACCATTTCACTTTTATTTTTATCTGAGAAAGTGCATAGTTCAGGGTAAATACTAGTGCTCACATTTATTGTAGAACTTTTTATTTATTCAGACATTCATTTAATTTGATGTCAGATGTCCACCTAGTACCAGAATAGGGAGCGGTGGTTTACAATGTACACTTTGTGCATTACATACTGTTCCTTAGAGGTGCTCACAAGTGAAAGGGACCCCGAGCACTCATTAAAAATGAAATTGTGACTTACCTGGGGCTTCCTCCAGCCCACCATAGGCTGCAAGGTCCCCCGGTGTCCTCCTGGCTCCTCTCCCGGTGCCAGCTGGCGGCTCTGTTATTGTACGACTTCAGCCTGAAGTCATCAGGACTACGTCATGCTTTGTTGATATCCCTAATCACTTAGGCAGGCTACGCATCATTATGCTGGCCATCGTGAGAGTCATGCGCATGCGCGGTTCAATATTAGAGAAACTAGAGAAAGCGCATGTGCAGGACTCTCACGCTGGCCAGCATGATGAGGCATAGCCAGCTGGCACGATTACACATATCGGCAAAGCAGCAAGTAGTCCTGATGACTTCAGGCTGAAGTCGTATCATAATGGAGCCACCAGCAGGACCGGGAGAGGAGTCAGGAGGACGCTAGGGGACCTTGCAGCCTACGGTGGGATGGAAAAAGCCCAAGGTAAGTCACAATTTCATTTTTAATGAGTGCTTAGGCTCCCTTTAAGTCTAGTAATAGTTAAGTCTAGCATTATTTTGAGAGGAAGAAAAACAAACAAACAAACAAAAAAGCAAGCAGTATGTTCTTTGAGATGGTGTGGGGGGGGGGCAGAATCCCAGGAGGAAACCCATGGAGAGACAGAGAGAAGATACACAGTCCATGGAGATAATGTGCTTGGCAGAGACCATACACAATATCCCAGACAAGGCACAGCTATTCTGTCTACCTAGAGACCACCAAACCCCTAGTGTGTGCTGTCATATTGTCATCTCTTGCCTTCTCTATTAGAACATCTTCACATCTGTATTCCATAACCAAGACTGTTTCTTTCGGAATTGAATTGTGCAGCCAGACTAAAGCCTAGTACAAACTTTCAATTATGATTGGCCAATCACTGACCATTTTACCAATTTAAAATTGTCCACTAAAACGTGATTGGCCTATTTAAATTGGCAGTGTGTATGCAGGTTTATCTATCCCTCTCACTACTCCTCAGCAGCTGTTGCTCCTCACTGATGATTTCTTTAAGTTTCTCTTTCCACTCATCATAAATAAATTGTAAGCACTATTGACATGAGAAGGAAATGGAAGCTGCCACATTTTTTTCCTATTAACCTCTTCAGGACCACAGTGCTAAACCCCCCTAAAGACCAGGCTTTTTTATTAATTGGCCACTGCAGCTTTAAGGCAGGGCCATGCAACACAGCACACAAGTTATTCCCCCCCTTTTCCCCCTTTTCCCCTCACCAACAGAGTTCTCTGTTGGGGGGGGGGGTCTGATCACTCCACAGTTGTTTATTTTTTTATAAATATTTGTTATTTATTTATGAATAAAACATGTTTTTTTATATTTTGAATCCTATGCTCCCCCCTTCCTCCCCTGCTAGCCAATCAGGGTGATTAGCTGTTATAGGCTTCAGCCTATGACAGCCGATCACTCCCCAGCCTCAGTAGGGGACAGTCATGTCACACGGCTGTCCCCAGTACAGCGCTGCTGCCAATCCCAGAGCTGTACATGTAAATAGACGACGATTATGCCATCTAACAGTCTTCCAAGCGGCGATCGCTGCTCGGAGACTGAAGAGGGGGTGGAGCTCTGCCCCCCAAGCATTAGATGTGCACGCATCCTGCATGTGATCTCCTGCAAACTGCAGCCCCAGGACTTGACGCCAATCAGCGTTAGGCGGTCCTGGCGCCGCCGCCATGGTCACTCAGGACCAATCAGAATTAAAAATGCTAATTGCTACACAACCGCTGGCAAATTGAATACACTTTTTAAAATCGCTACTGAAAACGCTCATGAAATTGCTTGCAAACCGCTCATACAAAATGCTAGCAATTGCGATTAGCGATAGCATTTTGTAGTGGATTCCAGGCCTTAGATCTTACTTCTATGTCCTTTCAGGCTTACCCAGCTTTCAATTTAACAAATTCAAACAGGTTTTCAAGACACTTTTCTTCAAAATTGCTTACCCACCTCCCTCTCCATCCTCACACTTCACTATTACCCCCTGGCTCTACCTCTGTACATTATACCCCTCTCCTTTAAAGTGAATGGAAACCGCATTTTTTTAAAAATGAAGCAAATACTTACCTAAGGAGAGGGAAGGCTCTGGGTTGTATAGAGCCTTCCGTCTCCTCTCTCGGTGCTCTCTATCCTGTGCTGGCTCCCCCCCCCATTTCAATTCCACGCCGAAAGGGTATTTGGAAGTCTTCGGGAGCCGTGTCCTCCGAAAGACATGCGGCTCCATACTGCACAGGCGTGAGCGTGCAAGAGAGCGTGCTTGCGCAGGTGCAGTACAGGGCCGCCCTTCTTCAGGAGCACTCGGGCTCCCTGAAGATGTCTGAGGCCTCCTACGGCCGGATAAAGCAGTATTTGACTAATTTAGTCAAATACTGCTACCGGGCGAGCCAGCAATGGAACGAGGGGACCAGGAGAGGAGCTGGAAGGCTCTATACGACCCAGAGCCTTCCCTTTCCTTGGGTAAATATCTGTCTCATTTTTTAAAATGCGGTTCCCATTCACTTTAAGAGTGTAAGTTGGATCACACCCAGCAGTGTTAAAGATATTACTCCTTATCTATATAAAACTGTAACTTTTACCCACATTATTGTATAGTGTTGTTTCATAAATTAGTACTTTATAAATAAAACATATTATTGTTGCTGTTTTTTAACCACCCAACTGATTTAGACTGCCAGTGGCAAATAAGAAAAATTCTGCTTTCAAACACTTGCATGATACCCGTAGTGCTACCATAGCAGTGCAGAGAAAGAAACACACAGCTCACACTATTCAATAACAAAATTGCTATCTTGCCATTAGCATGTGCTCAGTGCAATAAACATTCACCAGTCAGCTGTAAGCTGAGGGAGACCTATTTGTTGTTGTTGTTGCTGCTGCTGCTGGTGACTGTACTCCCTCATTACCGTCTATATGTGTCTTATCGAGTAAGCTGCATAATAAGACAGACACAGAAACACAAAGAACAATGTATTTTTCCCCCAGACTGCTGCAAGAAATGTCCTCATACAGTAAGAATACGCTGTAATGAATGGAGGGAAGATATCACTGACACAACTGGTACAGCACTGCAGCCTCTGACACACCACAGCACAACACAGCTGAGCACAAAGGGGGTGGATTCACCTGTCTCAGAGATAAGCTAGCCACAGAAAGTAGTCCCTACCAGTGAATGCAGCATGGGCAGCACAGGCTGCCAGTTTATCAGCAGCTCACCCCACCCTGATGTTTCCCATTGTCAGTGTGAATTCTATCGCTGCCCCTTGTATCCATGCTGTCAGTGTATCTACTCAAGACCTCAGTGGAAATGAAGGGGGGGGGGGGGTAGAAGGGGGGTTGTTAAAAATAGTAACTTCAGCTTGGACAGCTACCAGTGGGCTAGCATTGTCTTCAGCACATCGGACAGCAATTAGCAGGCTTACATTGACTTGGGCACTTTGGACAGCAATTAGCAGGCTAGCATCGACTTTAGCGTCTTGGACAGCAATTAAGCACGTTATCATTGACTTCAGCACCTTGGACAGCGACCCGCAGTGGGAGGACAGCAACTTCAGCACCTTAGACACTGACCAGAGGGGCTTACAGGGATTTCAGCACCATAGAAAGCGACTTGCATAAGGAGCAGTAGTGGCTTCAGCACGGCGGACAGCGGTTAGCTTGCCATTGACTTCAGCACTGCGGACAGCGCACGGCTGCTTGCCATTGACTTCAGCACTGCGGACAGCGCACGGCCGCTTGCCACTGACTTCAGCACTGCAGACAGCGAACGACGCTCACCCATCACATCTTCAGCACCGCGGACAGCAGTCGGCCAGCACGCAGCACAACTTCAATTTCTCTCTGGACAGCAGCCGGCGGAAGAACACAGCAAAAGCTGAGCAAGGTGACGGTGACAGAGCTCTCGTTTATCCAATGATCTGTCCAAGGACTTGCCAGGAAAAAAAAAAAGAGGACTGGTCTCAGCCGCGGAGAAATCCATGCTAAAGCCAGCCCTATGGGAGGAGTGAGAGAAGCTGGTGCCGCTGTCTTTATAGAGAGCGTCAGATGCTGCTGAGCTCAGTCTCCGGCAGTCGGAGGAAGAGGACGGAGGGGTTGGTGGATTGCTGGTTACCGGTTCTGTCTATGAGTCTCCATTGCCCAGGCTCTGCCAGGCTCAGGATCCTTCATTGCTCTTCTGCTGCTTCTGCTGTGTCTGGACTCTTCTTCCTGACTGTTGTCCTCTTGTCTTGGCATGGAGAAGTATCTGCCCCAGCTGCTGGCTGAGAAGGACGCCCTGGATCCGTCCTTCACTCATGCTCTCAGGATGGTGACAGAAGGTGAGGGAGCTATAACTTCTCCAAAACACCAGGGATCACCTGCAGCTAAAGCTGTGCCTTCTGGGTCCTTTAACCCTTAGTCAAAGCATGGTCCGCAAAGGATGTATTATTGGGCTAAAAGGAACAGGTTGTTTGTTTTCATTTATTTATTTATTTTTTATTATTTTTTTAGACAGCAACCTTACTGCACAAACCAGGGCCCACCTACAGTCTGAATGTAGCCTGAAGAGCAGGGGTTTAGAGGTGAAATTACAGCATGGAGACAAGGCTGCATACAGCACCATAGGGATTTACTCTCGGAATCTTAACTTCTGCAAACCAGGGGTTTCTGCAGCCTTTTTGGGCTGTACCCTTGTACCACTTGCTCTTCTATGACTACTGTCTCTTGCAAAAAAGCATGCAGTTGTTACAGTTTTAGAGAAAGGTATATTTTCAAAATAAAATGAGGGACCACTCACAGCACCCTGGGGAGGAATCTTGATGCTCCAATAACATGACTTAGAGCATTACGATACAAATCGCAGAAACATGGCAGTCAATGAAAAATGATCTTTGAAGGTTTTGCAATAGGTGTCAGTGAATAGACATTTTACTTTGTTCATTTATACTGTCTGCTAGCTCTTAGGTTGATTTTGTGTGGTGTATAATTTTGTCATACTCTGTGTGTGCCTTTGTTTAAAGATCAGAATTGATTGTACAATACAGAGGCTATTTGCAGTACCATAGGGAATGAATTTTGGAATCTCTGTGTGTTACACATATTCGAATTCTGCAAACCTCTTAGAAATTGTGTCTTATTGATACAAAAAAAGAAACCCTGTATATCCTTGTAGCTTCATAGGGAAATGAGGAAGCAAGGTCCTCTCTATTTCATAGATTGCTGATAGTTGAGAGCCACAAAGAACCTTGGGCTCCTAGCTGTTTAAAGAACTTGAGTGCACATTTGGTCTCAATATGGCTCATGAGGTCCCTCTATTTTTCAAAGATAAGAGTCCACCCACAGCATGAAGGGTTTAACTCTCAGAGACATTAACCGTTCCAGTCTATTGGCCATTAGACCCAGTAAATCTTACAAAGTGGATAGGTAGTCTCTGTAGCTTTCTGCAAAATATTCATGTGTATACATGGTTAGGGTTAGGGTGTGTGAACAGGGATATATTTAAAAAAGCAGTTACTACTGCAGAGACTATAGGCCATCTTCAGTCCAATGGAATCGAGTGGAGGGGAGGAGTGTCCTAAGCACATGGTTTATGGAGCAACAGCTATAAAATTTGCTAAGGAGGTCCACATCTGAGTCTTAGGGGGATTCAGTTCTGGAGCAAGATGCATTATTTAAAGTGCGGCAGTTATTGCAGCAATAAGTTGCTATACACAGCATTTCAGCCAATATTTTTTTTTCTCTGGATCTGCAAGATTCTGGTTGATTGGCTGGTTTTGAGAGCAGACTCATTCTTCGGTATTCATTCCTTTGAGTCCTGAAATATATGATGTAGATATTGGAACAGGGATGATATGATGTTATGTCCATTCATATTGTACAAACGAGCCTTCTGTGTTGTTCATTATAATGTTGGCACCCAGTGTTGGTTATGTCAAAGTTCCGCGATTCAGAAAGTTCTTAAATGACACTGTGCATCTGATAGTTTGAGAATTTGAAAATATACTTTGTGAAAATTCCTCGTCCCATATATTGCCTGATAGCGTTTTACAGATTTTTTTTGCCTCAGTAAAACTATACCTGAAATCCCTTGTCACGTTATCTGATAGGTACTTTCTTAAAAGCCATAATATCAGCTTAGGAGGGCTCATAAGGTCTTCCAGGCCAGTCTATGCCTGTAAAAGGTAGCATTCAATCAATGAGGTTCTGTAGTTTATTTATGTGCTTATGATTTGAAACATTATCCCTCTGCAATCATTAGTTCCCCAGATCCCCTCAAATCAAGGTATTTCCTGACAAGAATTTGTTAGAATGACTGTGCTAGCAGCTTAGTAGAACTTCAATATTTAGATAAGACCATAAGAGTTGACCTGTGACTGTCACTGGTTTTCTTTTGTCTCTTCTCTGTATCGTGTGGCTATAGCTATGTGACATTATATCCCCACCAGACCGTCATTGTGTTTAGATATGTGGACAGATGATGACATAGTTGAAGATCACACATCACACTGATGCACTGCTTATGCAAATGCATCATAACTCTATGTTGTGTGCATGTATTTTATAATGACTTGCACACATGTTGGTACAATATAAGATTAATTTGTAGTGAGCTCAGATTTTTGTTATCTTTTAAATTGTCAATTAAAATTGTAAAATTAAACCAGAGGTTGTCCTCTTCACAATCACAATCCACTCACACTGGAGGCATGATCCTATTTCATTATTTTAAACTGAAAATATGTTCCTCTTAGCATCACTCTGAGAGAGGAGTGCAGATCCTCTGCCCAAATCCTAACTCAGGAGCCAGTATGATCTTTGTAGACTTAAATGTCATTGTAAGAACATTACATCATGTTCCGTGGTCTCCTCTGCTGTAGGTGGAAGCCCTCTAGATGGCTGTAACTGATCTTACAGTCTTTAGCATGTTCTCCTGGCATCTGGGGAATATTTAATTTCTCATCAGTGAGTCTAGAGGTGGAAGGCTAATCATTGAAAATCAGGTTTCTTCTCCGTTTAGTGGTTTTAATAGGCGATCGGTGGAAGTTAGCACAGTTGAATTCTCTAGGTGTTCTGAAGTGCTAATTCAACGATCAGGTTGCAGTTCTAATATTGCTGCGTTTATAGACCCATGAATGCTCTTAGCTGGTAATGTGAATCTTTTCTATGGGTGGAACATCTTTTAATTTGTCTCAGAGTTCACAATGATGATGGTATGTGTGTAGTGTGTGTAGCATGTCTGTGTAGGTGTATAATGTGAATGTGAAGTATGTTGTGTGTTTGATTTACATTACTCTAGACAATGCAGTTTTGTGAAATCCTCACTGCTCGTTTAGCTACCAGAATCATGTCGTGTGGCTTTTTTGTTGATTCCCCAACAATAATACATCTGCCTGCCTAAAGAATTCACTACAACTAGCGCACTGCTGTTCAAGTATCATGGCCGTTGCTAGCCTTGCATACCTTACATCTGAATTCACGCAATTGTCATGATTGCAAAAAGAGGGGGAAAAACCCATTATTATTGCTTAAGCTGTCTTTAGACCTGCCTAGACTATGAACTTGATAAACATGTGCTGTATACACTTGTAACTATGGTGGTAAACAGCTTTAGCACAGGCATTATCACTCTGTCATTTTACAAGATCAGTCTTGCTCTTGATTGGATGACTACTAGAATTAGTAGAAACTTACAGATCTATCTTTTTTGCTTTAAATTTAGCAGCACACCATAGCAGGTCCTCATGATCGCTCTTTTCTCTTCGTGTTGACATATTACGTAGAAGCTTGCCTTGTATACATTCAAACAAAGGAATTGGTGTTGGACTTGACGTGAATAATTATCTCAATATTTTTTTTTCTCACCAATTAATGAGCGTGTTCTTGGTGGATATGTCAGTAGATGAAAGACACAAGGAGCTGATGTGAAGATTGGGCATACACAATGCTTTAATTGCTCTGCATCCTGCTTTGTTTTTGATTATAGATGCTGCTGTAAATGTCTGCTCTATGGAAGATCCAGTGCGAGAGCTTTTGTGGAGCTGTTCTAATGTTTTATAAATGCAACTACATTTATCTTATTCGGATATTGCAATACACTTACACAGTTGCAAAGGTCTGTGCTCACAGCATAGTCAGTTAGAGATATGAAAAAGTATACTCAGGGCTGTAGTAAAGCAGTGCTTACAGAATACTCATTAATCCAATAACATAGGTCCACAAAGCACCAGACAAGTTTTGTGAAAGCCTTCGGTGAAACTCAAACCCCCAAATATGCATAAGAACTAGTAGTGACAGAAGCCCCCAAATCTTGTTTGATAGCCTGAGGATCATAAATGAAGAATGACTGTAAGGTATAGGTTCCCCCTTATCAAAACTCAGTGTTTGTACTGTCAAAAGTAATAGATATACTAATTGCTAGATGAAAAAACTAAGAGCTAAGGTGTCCTTTCAGTTTAATTTAGTTGGTGCCATCTGTATAGTGTATTGGTTAAGGTCTCTCTCTGCCTCTGACACAGGAGAATCTCGACCCTTCTTGTTCTGTAAGCCAGCAGCTATTCAGTAGGAGACCTTGGGCAAGACTCCTTAACAGTGCTACTGCCTATAGAGCATGTCCTAGTGGCTGCAGCTCTGATGCTTTGAGTCCGCCAGGAGAAAAGTGCAATATAAATGTTATTTGTCTTGTCTTAAACACAGTCTCAAAAGCCTCAAATGTGGTAGCTCAATCCAGAGGACAATGGTAATGTGCAAAGTTTTGCAAACAAACAACCACTTGATCATTCATCATGTTGTTATCAGCACATGCTACAGCACCACTCCCGGACATATGCCCAATTAACAGGTTCCTCTATCAAAATGTCAAGGAACATTGCATAATGGTGACATTTTGAGCCACTTACCAATCCTCCCTGAAGCCCAGGGTACATACCCTAACCCTTTTATTTGGAAATAAGTCCTCTGTGCCCACTAATAAAATGCAACATTTACTAACCTTGATCACATTAGAAGAATATCTTCAAAAAGATCTGTTTTGATTAGCTTCATTGAGTTGCTGCTTTTTTTTTAACTTCTTCACATGCTCTTTGCACTGTGCCATTTAGAATAACCCTAGAGGGGATTCTGATTGTTAGAAAGCCTTAAATGGCTCTGGTGCTGCATAACTGAACGTTCCAAACATTTCTGATATTGGGGTTCATTCAGTAAAGTTGAAGAACAGTGAAGAGCAAGCAAATCTGTGCAGGTTTTAAGAACAAATAAAAGTTACTGCTATTAGGTAGCTATCATTTTTAAGCCTGTTATATCAGACTGTAACACAGATTGTAGAAAGGTTGCTAGTTAAACGTCATGCTGCATGTTAACAATACTGAATCCATGAGAGCGTGGACTTATAAAAAAATGCTGTAATTGGATGGCAAGAGGGCTAAGGGACAGTTCCTTCTCCTTGGAGTTTGAGAGTCTCATGTTCAGATCACTACCAGATTCTACATAGAGTTTGTGTGTTTTCACTGCATTTGTGTGTGTTTTCTATGGCTACCTTGACTTGCTACTCATCCCAGTATCATAGTGACAGATTTATTGGCTTTCCCCAAAACTCCCAAAGCAGCCTTAGACTACTGTAGTGATATTAGACCAGGTGTATGGTAAGACTTAGACTGTGAGCTCCTCTGAGTAGAGTCAGTGACATGACTATGCACTCTGTAAAGTGGTACAAAAGATGTTAGTGCTATTTGAATATATAATAATAATATGGTAGATGACAGTCAGTTACATGACTATATATTCTGTAAAGTGCTGCAGATGTCAGTACTGTACAAATACATAATATTATGGTTGATGACTGTGTTAGGTATTAGAGTGTAAGCTGCTTTGAGAACAGTTAAAGAATACATATTTTTTTAATGTACTCAGTAAAGTGCTACTACGATATTAATATTACAGTATATATGGATGTTTGCATATGATTACAGTCACAAGGCTAACTTACAGGCCCGGTCCGCCCATGATGCCAAGTGAGGTGACTTCCTCAGGCGCCGAAGTCTGGGGGCAGCACCAGGCAGAAAAAGAAAGTAAAGAGAGTGCCTGGCCAACCTATACTGGGGGCAACTGTACCTGGCCAACTTATACTGGGGGCAACTGTACCTAGATATCAATACTGGGGGCTACTGTACCTAGCTGCCAACACTGGGGCACCTATAACTGGCTACCTACCGATACTGAAGGTACTTTTTGGGGTGCTCACCGCAGCTATAACATGCAGTGCAAATTGTCAGGTGCTGTACAATCATTCCAATACCCCCCGCGCATCCTCATAAGTTTGCCTCAGGCAGCAAAAATTCTAGAACCGGTCCTGCTAACTTATTATCCCTAAATTATTCTCACAATCTTATGATATGGCTTATATGAGAGAAACAATGTTTTGCCATCCTAAGCCAGTCCATGTTATCTCTTTCTTGTTTTTATAGGAATTTAAAATAATGTGTAAACTTGATGATATCTGCAGAGACAGACTCATGCACAGTTTGACCTTCCTGATGGCAAAACAAGTACTAGGCATGTTAGTTCTCTGTTTAGTATGGTGTTTGCATTTTCAGAGTCTCCCTGTAGTTACTTAGACATGCAGGAGGAAGGGAGTTTCTGGTGCACTGATGGTTGGTTCATCTGTATTTTTCCTAGAGAACTAAAAAAATGGGAGGTTTTGTAGTGGAAACATGTTTCTGTTTAGTGTCTAAGCATATCCCAGGCACTTTAAGACATGCAAAACACATTGAAAACTGAACTGAAAAGAAGATTGTTAATAACATTAAATTACAAAATGATCTGTATATCGCTGATACCCAAAAGGGGTAAACTTACCTATGTCATGGCCTCTCACTGCTGCCTGCGCACCACTCTCCATATTTTCAGTACTTTCGCCATCACAGCCTAACTTGTATAGGAGGAAGTGTCAGAAATATGGAGAGTGGCATGCAGTGACCCAGAAAGAGGTGGTTATATAGGTAAATTAACCCCTTCTGCCTTCCCGTTCTGTCCTCTGTACACGCTGGGACTATTTTGCATTTGCAAAACCATCCCCGCTCCTCTCTAATGATCTCCAATGTCATTCAGCTTTTGCAAAAACAACTCCATAGCATAAAAATGAAGTCTTGTTTGCAGAATGAATGATGCTAATAGTAGTAACAGCAGAGCTAGCCGGACATCTCCGGCTCCCTCCTGTGATCAACTTTACCCTCCTTAACAATAATGCTGGCACAGCCAGATACCTAAAAGGGTAAGAATGAGAAGCCTTCCTTCCCTGGGTTATTAATTTTCCTCTCCGCGATCATTTCTGAGGTTACATTTCAGTAGTGACTGTTGACTGCGTGTCAGCACTTTGTATTGACAGATGCATTACTTATTCAGCACCGTATTGCTGTTTTCATCTCTCTTATTGCATTGTATGGTTTCCGTAATGGCGTGGCCATTATTCCAAATAAATGTTTAAATCTGGCACCCCCTGGATGCGTTACAATATCACAGATGGAGCTATGATAACTATGCAAATTGCCTGCCTCTTGCCAATCCGGAGCGAGCTTCCTATATACCGATGCCTGCGCTGCATCCCGAGGTTTGTTTTTTTATCTTGGCAAGTCACAACCTCTATAAGAGATGCTTAGTTAGGCCTTCCAAATGTGCCATGTTGTGTTTTGCTTTCCGTCTGCCCCGCGTCTCCCCCGACGTCCTCATCAAGACCAGTTTATCACAAGTTGGAAAGGCTAAATTGGAATTTGTTGCATAATTCACACAGCCCCACTCGCTCCCTTGCACAGGGAATTGGAGGTTTGCAGGCTTCTGATAATATTCTATAATGTTGCCTGCTGTGCAAAACACATTAGAAGAAGGAAAAACACATAGACGCACAGAGGAAGGAGTGTGTTTAGCAAGTCATTAACCCATAGCTTTTTTTCTGTTCTTTTTTTCCCTTCCTTGGGATGAATTAATTGTTTCCTATTTTTCAAGGATGCTGATGGTCGTTTCAAAGCTGTCAGGTGTACGTGTGAATGTCATTAGCATAGTATTAGTAACTATTTCTCCACCTAGGCAATCCTGTACTGAGAGGACCTGGGAGAAATGTGACAAGCTCATCTAGTAAGACATTGGTAAAATAATTCAGTGTGTTTAAAGAGGAACTACAGCAAAAAGGGGTGAGAAAATAAATCAATACATTGCAAAGTAAGTTAAAAAAAGAGAGATCAAGAAAGGATTGATATTCACCATGAAATTTGTTCATATTGTTTGATCCACAATCAGCCTGTAGGTAATCATCTTTACTACTGGCAGACATGAAAAAAAAAGCAGACAGCACCAACTGCTATTATATAAACACACCCCCTAACAATGTAATAGGCTAAAAGTTTTTTTTTTTTTTTTAGAGAGAGATGTACATGCGCACAGAGGGAGATACTGGTTGCTTGGTAGTAGAAGCAGCTGTTATTTCCCACAATGCAACAAGGCTCACAGATAGGAAACTGTCAGACCCAAGGTACTGACATCACACTGTGGGAGGAGTTTCACCATAATATCAGCCATACAGAGCCCCCTGATGATCTATTCTAGAAAAGGTAACAATTTGGGATGAAGTTTAATCCTTGGTTACATTGCCTTTTTAAAATACTGTTAACATATAAACACTTTTGTTTTGAGGTAGAACTAAAATCAAATAAAGCATTCAGCACAACATATGCTGTAGCAAAGTCACAGCAATGCCAGTTTACAAAGAAAGATGACGTCCTAACTTGCCTGGAAAACATGTCGAAATGACCTCTATTGCCACCAGGGACCACCACAAACAAATAGGCTCAAGCATTTTGAGCTCAATTGTTGTTTTTAGTTGCCATTGACCTCTACAGTAGTATTAATATTTACACTGCAGTCAAACAAATTAAGCCTTGTACACTTTAAAATCTGATTGGAAATGATCAATTTTACCACCACCTTGTAGTATGAGAATTTTCCTAAACAATCTGTTGTTCATACTGTAGTATTCAAAATCTGGTGACCCTCATACTACATGTAGGTGGTAAACTTGGGCAATCATTTACATAGTTACATAGTTATTTGGGTTGAAAAAAGACATCCATCCATCGAGTTCAACCAGAGAACAAAGTACAACACCACCCTGCTCCATCACATATCCCTGTTGATCCAGAGGAAGGCGAAAAAACCCTTACAAGGGATGGTCCAATTAGCCCCTAAAGGGAAAAATTCCTTCCCGACTCCACTCCAGATGGCAATCAGATAAAATCCCTGGATCAACATCATTAGGCATTACCTAGTAATTGTAGCCATGGATGTTGGCCAATTACAAATCTTATTGGCCAGGCAAAAATCTTAGAGTATATTATTACACTTAAAGGACGGTTGAAGTGAAAGGTATATAGAAGCTGCCATTATTTCATTTTAAGCAATACCAGTTACCTGGAGCCCTGCTGATCTATTTAGCTGCAGTAGTGTCCGGGTCTTGCAAGATTATAGAATAATGTCAGAAACACCTGATCTGCTGCATGCTTGTTTAGGGTCTATGGCTAAAAGTATTAGAGGCAGAGGATCCCAGATCAAACAACTGGTATTGCTTAAAAGGAAATAAATATGGCAGCTTCCATATACCTCTTACTGCAGTTGTAACTGTTTTATGTAAATTATGCAATTGCTGTCTAAAAAGTGCAGCAGATACTGTATTTCTTGTTTGCAGATCTCTGACATTAACCCTCCTGGTGGTCTAAAAAATTCCGCCAGGAGGCAGCGCAGCAGTTTTTTTTCTTTTCTTTTTTTCTTATATCATGTAGCGAGCCCAGGGCTCGCTACATGATAGCCGCTGCTCAGCGGCATCCCCCCGCCCGCTTTGATTGCCTTCGGCGATCTCCGATCAGGAAATCCCGTTCAAAGGCCATGGCGACGGGGCAGGATGACGTCACCGATGTCGGGACGTCATTGGGAGTCCCGATCCACCCCTCAGCGCTGCCTGGCACTGATTGGCCAGGCAACGCACGGGGTCGGGGGGGGGGGGGGGCGTGCGGCGCGACGGATAGCGGCGATCGAGCTCGGGGCAGCGGCGATTGGTGTGCTGACACAGCTAGCAAAGTGCTAGCTGCGTGCAGCAAAAAAAAAAAATTAAACAAATCGGCCGAGCAGGGCTTGAGAAAACCTCCTGCACGGCTTACCCCGAACTGCCAAGGAGGTTAACGGGGCAATATGGTAAAAAAATGTAAATTTAAAATATGTGCAAACATATACAAATAAGAAGTAAAACATTTTTCCAGAGTAAAATGAGCCATAAGTTACTTTTCTCCTATGTTGCTATCACTTACAGTAGGTAGTAGAAATCTGACAGAAGCGACAGGTTTTGGACGAGTCCATCTCTTCATAGGGGATTCTCAGGGATTTATTTATTTTCAAAAGCACTTAGTGAATGGCAGCTGCTTTGTTCACCGGTCAAAACACTGTGTAGCAAGCAGGGAAGCTGGCCAGCATCATTGTTTAAATCCTTTTTAGGGAAAACCTTTATAAAGAATACAAGCCTTGCTGAGAATCCCAGCAATATGAAGAGATGGACTAATTCAAAACCTGTTACTTCTGTCAGATAAGATTTCTACTACCTACTGTAAGTGACAGCAACATAGGAGAAAAGTATTTTATGGCTTATTTTACTCTGGAAAAAATGTACTTCTTATTTGTTTATGTTTGCACATATTTTACATTTTACATTTTTTTGCCATAGTGTCCCCTTAAGCTGCAATGTGTACAGCTGAGGAAAGGGGCAGGGCAGGTCAAATAATTTTTTGACACCCTCAGGCTACCACTCATCACCTGCCTTTTAACACCCATGCAGGTGGCGCTATAATGCTGAGGGAGGTAATCCAGGGCCGGTGCTTGCATTAAGGCAAGGGGAGCAATTGCCCCAGGGCCCGAGCCCTGCTGAGGTCCTCAACCTCCACATCACTGTGTGTGGTCGTGAGGTTGCGTCGCTGGGACCCCCTATTTTGCCAGGCCCAGAACCCCAACCTCCCCCCAATTGATCTGTGCTGTCAGATCAATATACCTGCTAGCGGGGCCCCAGCATGATAGCAGCATTTGTATTTTACCTGGCTGTACCGGCTGCTGTACTAGAGCTGCTTGCCATCCATCTTCATTCCACTTCCCGTGTGACTCGACGCATGTTACACATGATATGATGCACCGGGTTACACAGGAAGTGGATTGAAGATGGGCTGCAAGCAGCTCCAGCACAGCTATTTTAAGTTTTTCTTTTATATTTAAACATTCACAAAGTGGGTTGAATGTTTGTCTCTAATCAGTAGCAGTGTCCGAGACTTAAAGTATATGAACTATTGACCTTTTAAATCACTCCCCAGATCTCAGAATTTGTATTCTACCAGGAAAACTTTTATTGCTGTAATTTACTTTTCAGTGAGGTTTACTCTTATCCTGACAAGGTACCAACAAGACAGAAGCTGTCTAGAAATTAACTCTTTCAGGCAGCAAAATAAAACACATAAAGCAGCCTGGTTAATAATATGTTTTGTACTGTACATACATATGCTTATCTCATCATATCACATGTCACCTCGGGTACACTTTAACTACCTAAAGACCGCATCACGCCAATGGGCGGCAGCATTTGGCATCAAGTCCTAGGGTCGGCTACTGCAGGAGATCGCACACAGGCTGCGCGCTTATCTCCTGCTTGGTAGGCGGAGCTCCACTCTGCCTTCAGTCTCCCAGCGGCGATCGCTGCTCGGGAGACTTTTAGCAAAACTGCTGTCTTTTTACTTGGTACAGCTTGGTACAGGGGAGAAAAGTGGAGGGGGGATCACTTGTGTGCTGTGTTGTGCGGCCCGGATTTGTACTTTTTACTGCCCAAGGCCACTGTCACCAGCTGCCCCCCTTCAGTATAGGTAGCGAGATGACCCCTCCCCCCTTTGCTCCAGTATAGGTAACCAGATGACCCCTTCCCCCTTCCCTCTAGTATTGGTAGCCTGATGACTTCCCCAGTATAGGTAGTCAGATGACCCCTCCCCCCTTTCTCTCCAGGATAGGTAGCCAGATGACTCCCTTAATCCCTCCTTTTTGCACCCCCCCCCCTTCAGTATAAGAAGCCAGTTTGCCTTCACACCGCAGCAGCCATCAGTGTCACTCATTTTTCCACTCGTCTCCAGTGCAGAAGCTTCCTCTTCCTTTCCATCTCCAATGTTGCCCAAGTCTATAGCCGCCAGCCACAATGCAAACGTGCGCAGAGAGCAAGGTGGCTGCTGCACAGGCGCTCGACTGATCTCCCTGCATTGTAGCATTTGCAAGCTTGCAAATGCTGCACCAGTTTAGCCTTCTGCTTTGGTGTCCCTGCTCCTGTGGTGCACTAGGCCATGGCCTAGGTGGCCTTGGCCTAAATCCGGCCCTGCCTGCAGCTTGGCCTTAAAGGGAACCAGAGACGCCAGAAAAAAGATTTTATACATACCTGGGGCTTCCTACAGCCCCATACGCACGGATCGCTCCCACGCCGCTGTCCTCCACTTCCTGTATCCGCCGATACCGGGTCCCGTAGTTTCGGCCAGTCGGCGTCAGCACGCGGCCAATTGTCCGCATCACAGGGGCTCCCAGCATACACTTACGTGTGCGGCTGCATACTGCTCAAGGATATGGAGGGATCCCCTGATTATGCGGACAATTGGCCGTGTCCGCCGGAAGGACGGGACCCAGTACCGGCGGATCCAGGAAGAGGAGGATGGCGGCGTGGGAGCGATCCAGGCTTATGGGGCTGGAAGAAGCCCCAGGTATGTATGAAATCTTTTTTCATGTCCAGCGTCTCTGGTTCTCTTTAAAGATGCAGTGGCCAATTTCTCAAAACATGGCCTGGTCTTTAGGGGGGCTTATCACTGTGGTCCTCAAGTGGTTAAAGTCCAACTCCAGTCCAACTCCAGCTCATTGAGCCTGTAATATCACTCAGTGGCACTGCATATTTGTGTAGAGGCTCCTTGAATAGCTGGTGTCAATGAATCACTTTTAACCCATTAGCAGCTTCAAAGGAATTATTTCTTTTGACATAAGCGCACTGCTTTTGACCTCAGTCGGCAGAACTTGTTCTGCTGTAAATTCTCGGAATGCTTTGATGTCTCTCTGCAAGCAGAAAATATAGAAACTGAAAGCAGAAGCCCTCTGTTATTGTCTCACACTGCCCCCTAGTGACACGTGGCACTAAATACACATTACAGCAGTACTAATTAGAAGCAGGGAAATGTAACAAATAAGAAATAAAATGGGCTAAAATAAATTGGCCTGGAGCACTTGCAAGTCTCTAAATAAATTGGCTGCTAAAGGGCTGAAGTATCTGTTCAGAACGCCCTACACTTGACTTTGCCTGCAGCACAGACTTCCAGAGCTGTGGGCTGCAGTTCTCCCAAAGAGTTCAGTCTATGCCCTGCCCCCTGCGAGCCAAACAGCAGAATGCTAAACCAGTGAGCAGAAGCCCTGCCTATATAGCCTGTTATTTATTATTCAACTTAGCTGCTTCATGATCTCAGATCAAAATTTATTTTCCCCCTAAAACGGTGAATTGGAAATATTTCTTACTAATCTATTAATGGTCCTTATTCAAATCACTTTTTCTCCTAAATTATCTCATGGGTTATATTTTCTCACTGTATCAACAAAATGCCTTTTAGAGCCACCAGCAAGCAAGAAAATAATTTTGATAGTACTTTCCACCCACTTTATGGTACTTTTTCAAGTTGGAGAGCACTGAAAAGTTATTTTAAACAGTAGATGCAAAATGAGAGTGCAGGGAGAGCAGGGAGAGCCTTGCTGCAGATAGGTAGGGAAAGCATTAGCTAGGCCTGTGTTCTTGTTTCTTGCTGACCACTTGCTGAAAGCAACCCAAACAAACATTTGAGAGCTAGTACATCAGTCTCCTGTTTTTTGTTTTTTTTGTGTGTGTGACACTCCACAGCCCACTGACACCCAGAGCTGTGTGCACACTACTGCTGTTGCCTCATTAAGTTGCAGACTCAGATTCAGTCCAGTGCATTATGTCACTGTATTCTAAAAGTGCTATTGTATCTCTCTGTGTAAGACACTCCACAGCCCACTGACACCCAGAGCTGTGCACACTATTGCTATTGTGGCCACATTAGTTTGCATACACAGTACCACTCCAGTGCATTATTTGTAGGAATGTATTGTGATTTCTGCCCTTTAGCGATTAAAACACGACTGCGCCAACTCCGTAAATTTTTGGTGAGTCTTTTGGCATGGATCCCCCTCTGGCATGTAGTAGACAATAGTAGACAATATCATATTAATATTGACATCTGTAATGCGGTTAACAAAAATGTACAGCAACTTGAAAAGACTAGGGATGGTCGGAAATGCTGATTTCAGATTCTGGAGAAATTACGATTTCCACCAATGATGATTCCAGATTTTCCAATTTCCATTAGGTCATTTTTGTCATTTTTTGCATTCTCTGATTGGCTAAAAACTTTCAAGTGGACTCTGAAATATTGGACCATTCAGAGAATGCAGAATTTTACTGTGGCTATCGGAATACCATGGGAATTTTAGGCCAATCACAGTATCCAAGTGTTAGACCCCTTGAAACAACTTTTCCATCACTTTTGTGGCCAGAAACAGTTTTTGTAGGTTTTAAAATTTGCCTGCCCATTGAAGTCTATGGCGGTTTGCCAGATTCATCTGTTTACGAGCATTTACAGAAGTTTAAGTTTGCAAATGGAAAATTTGATGTTCGCGATATCTCTACTCCTAGGGGAAAACATAGGAGAAACAGTGAATTGAATAAGGGCCAGTATATTTAAAGGGACTCCGAGCAGTGCAGAAACTATGGAAAGATGCATATCATTTTAAAGCTCTCTTTCTCCTCTTTCCAATGATATATAAACCGCCGCCCTATGCCTTTTAGTTTTCGCTATTTTCGCGATTGAAATTGCCGCAATTTCAATCGCGAAAATAGAGAAAACTAAAAGGCGTAGGGCGACAATTTAGGTGTCGCCAGAAAGAGGATAAAGAGAGCTTTAAAATGATACCCATCTTTCCATAGTTACTTGTATTACACAGGACTAGTGTTGGGCGAACATCTAGATGTTCGGGCTGAACAGGCCGAACATGGCCGCGATGTTCGGGTGTTCGAGCCGAACTCCGAACATAATGGAAGTCAATGGGGACCCGAACTTTCGTGCTTTGTAAAGCCTCCTTACATGCTACATACCCCAAATTTACAGGGTATGTGCACCTTGGGAGTGGGTACAAGAGGAAAAAAAAATTAGCAAAAAGAGCTTATAGTTTTTGAGAAAATCGATTTTAAAGTTTCAAAACTGTCTTTTAAATGCGGGAAATGTCTGTTTTCTTTGCACAGGTAACATGCTTTTTGTCGGCATGCAGTCATAAATGTAATACAGATAAGAGGTTCCAGGAAAAGGGACCGGTAACGCTAACCCAGCAGCAGCACACGTGATGGAACAGGAGGAGGGCGGCGCAGGAGGAGAAGGCCACGCTTTGAGACACAACAACCCAGGCCTTGCATGAGGACAAGAAGCGTGCGGATAGCAATTTGCATTTTGTCGCCATGCAGTCATAAATGTAATACAGATGAGAGGTTCAATAATCAATAAACAGTAATTGGTGTTGTCCAGAATGCGCACAATGCGTGGGTCGCGTTCAATGCAGTCCTAGGCCGAAGAGGTCATAGCCTAGGGTCACAAAAACCTGTTTATTTGGGCAATTTCAATGGTGGCGAGTCTGACGTACATAAATCGCAGCAATGGCCGTTAGCAACGTCTGAATCTCACGAAATGTCTCATGCAGGTAGAAGACATATTGTTAGACTTGGGCTCCAAAGATGGGTTGCCTACATCTCTGCAAACCAGAGTTACAGGGCTCCAAATTTGGTAAAATCCCCCATAGGCTTTCATTGGGCCTCCTATTTACAGTTCCAAAATATCACATCTTTTCAAAGGGCAATTGCTCAGCAATGGCACATTTTCTAGCATTGTAGGGACCCTTAGGGGGAACATGACTGGTGAGTTTTGGGCCCCTAGGCCAAAGAGGTCATAGCCTAGGGTCACAAAAACCTGTTTATTTGGGCAATTTCAATGGTAGTTATGCTGATGTACATAAATCTCAGCCATGGCCGTTAGCAACGTCTGAATTTCACGAAATGTCTCATGCAGGTAGAAGACATATTGTTAGACTTGGATTCCAAAGATGGGGTCCCTACATCTCTGCAAACCAGAGTTACAGGGGTCCAAAATTGGTAAAGTCCCCCATAGGCTTTTATTGCCTCCCTATTTCACTTTCCAAAATCTCACATCTTTTCAAAGGGCAATTGCTCAGCAGTGGCAAATTTTCTAGCATTGTAGGGACCCTTAGGGGGAACATGACTGGTGAGTTTCGGGCCCCTAGGCCAAAGAGGTCATAGCCTAGGGTCACAAAAACCTGTTTATTTGGGCAATTTCAATGGTAGTGATGCTGACGTACATAAATCTCAGCCATGGCCGTTAGCAACGTCTGAATTTCACGAAATGTCTCATGCAGGTAGAAGACATATTGTTAGACTTGGATTCCAAAGATGGGGTCCCTACATCTCTGCAAACCAGAGTTACAGGGGTCCAAAATTGGTAAAATCCCCCGTAGGCTTTCATTGCCTCCCTATTTCACTTTCCAAAATCTCACATCTTTTCAAAGGGCAATGGCTCAGCAGTACCAAATTTTCTAGCATTGTAGGGACTCTTAGGGGGATCATGACTGGTGAGTTTTGCCACTGCTGAGCCATTGCCCTTTGAAATGGTGTGAGATTTTGGAACGGTAAATAGTAGGCCCAATGAAAGCCTATGGGGGATTTTACCAATTTTGGAGCCCTGTAACTCTGGTTTACAGAGATGTAGAGACCCCATCTTTGGAATCTAAGTCTAACAATATGTCTTCTACCTGAATGAGACATTTCGTGAGATTCAGACGTTGCTAACGGCCATTGCTGCGATTTATGTACGTCAGACTCGCCACCATTGAAATAGCCCAAATAAACAGGTTTTTGTGACCCTAGGCTATGACCTCTTCGGCCTAGGACTGCATTGAACGCAACCCACGCATTGTGCGCATTCTGGACAACACCAATTACTGTTTATTGTTTGTTGTGACCCTTTGAAAAGATGTGAGATTTTGGAAAGTGAAATAGGGAGGCAATGAAAGCCTATGGGGGATTTTACCAATTTTGGACCCCTGTAACTCTGGTTTGCAGAGATGTATTGACCCCATCTTTGGAATCCAAGTCTAACAATATGTCTTCTACCTGCATGAGACATTTCGTGAAATTCAGACGTTGCGAACGGTCATGGCTGAGATTTATGTACGTCAGCATAACTACCATTGAAATTGCCCAAATAAACAGGTTTTTGTGACCCTAGGCTATGACCTCTTTGGCCTAGGGGCCCGAAACTCACCAGTCATGTTCCCCCTAAGGGTCCCTACAATGCTAGAAAATTTGCCACTGCTGAGCAATTGCCCTTTGAAAAGATGTGAGATTTTGGAACTGTAAATAGGAGGCCCAATGAAAGCCTATGGGGGATTTTACCAAATTTGGAGCCCTGTAACTCTGGTTTGCAGAGATGTAGGGAACCCATCTTTGGAGCCCAAGTCTAACAATATGTCTTCTACCTGCATGAGACATTTCGTGAGATTCAGACGTTGCTAACGGCCATTGCTGTGATTTATGTACGTCAGACTCGCCACCATTGAAATTGCCCAAATAAACAGGTTTTTGTGACCCTAGGCTATGACCTCTTCGGCCTAGGACTGCATTGAACGCAACCCACGCATTGTGCGCATTCTGGACAACACCAATTACTGTTTATTGTTTATTGAACCTCTCATCTGTATTACATTTATGACTGCATGGCGACAAAATGCAAATTGCTATCCGCACGCTTCTTGTCCTCATGCAAGGCCTGGGTTGTTGTGTCTCAAAGCGTGGCCTTCTCCTCCTGTGCCGCCCACCTCCTGTTCCATCACGTGTGCTGCTGCTGGGTTAGCGTTACCGGTCCCTTTTCCTGGAACCTCTTATCTGAATTATATTTATGACTGCATGCCGACAAAAAGCATGTTACCTGTGCAAAGAAAACAGACATTTCCCGCATTTAAAAGACAGTTTTCCCTTTAAAACTTTAAAATCGATTTTCTCAAAAACTATAAGCTCTTTTTGCTAATTTTTTTCCTCTTGTACCCACTCCCAAGGTGCACATACCCTGTAAATTTGGGGTATGTAGCATGTAAGGAGGCTTTACAAAGCATGAAAGTTCGGGTCCCCATTGACTTCCATTATGTTCGGAGTTCGGCTCGAACACCTGAACATCGCGGCCATGTTCGGCCCGAACCCGAACATCTAGATGTTTGCCCAACACTAAACGTGACCCGTTCGGCCAATCACAGCGCTAGCCGAACGTTCGGGGAACGTTCGGCCATGCACTCTTAGTTCGGCCATATGGCCGAACAGTTTGGCCGAACACCATCACCATCAGAACTCGAACATCACCCGAACAGGGTGATGTTCTGCAGAATCCGAACAGTGGCGAACACTGTTCGCCCAACACTACACAGGACAACACTTTCCCCAGTGTCAGCAGCTCTATTCAGCTGAATGGAGCTGCTGACTTTAGGAAAAAGTCGCCCTGTGTAATACAATGCAGCCGCGGCAATTTCAATCGCAAAAATAGCGAAAACTAAAAGGTGCAGGGTTGCGGTTTATATATCATTGGAAAGAGGAGAAAGAGAGCATTAAAATGATATGCATCTTTCCATAGTTTCTGCACTGCTCGGAGTCCCTTTAAATTTGCTCAAAGGGAGTATTTTTAAAACAAAATTGTTATTTTGATATTATTTGGATGGCATTACCTGCTGGACCTCTCTCCGGCCTGCTCTGGTGAGCTGATGCCACAGATGAGGTCCAGAATGTATGAATCACTGAGATTTATGGCTTTCTACCTTTCCCAGCTGATACAGTTGTCATGGCAACTGTTGTTAAACTCATTATTTACGGACAGTGTGATCTGAAAATGTAAATCAATATCTGGGAGCATCACCAATGGAGGCTTCACAAGTCAACCTCCAAATATTATAACTTACATTGAACCATTGATGGTTCCCGGGAGAACCATTTCAGACTCCTCAGCTTTTGTTAAGAGCACTTGAGAAAGTCAAGAATCCTGAAACATCACTCTTCTTTTCCTTCCTATCCACCAATACATGCTATAAGTTAAAGTAAAAGAGGGACACAGAGAGCCCAAAATAGTGTAGTAAGTTTTCATACTAAGAAAAGAGTAATTTCAATAAATATACTCACAAACCAGGGTTACCGCTAAGGTAACCACTGTATCAGCAGGCGGGGAGATTAGACCTGTCCCCACTCAGGTTAAAGGATACCCAAAGTGACATGTGACATGATGAGATAGACATGTGTATGTACAGTGCCTAGCACACTAATAACTATGCTGTGTTCCTTTTTTCTTTCTCTGCCTGAAAGAGTTAAATATCAGGTATGTAAGTGGCTGACTCAGTCCTGACTCAGACAGGAAGTGACTACAGTGTGACCCTCACTGATAACAAATTCCCCTTTTTATCTCTTTCTTGCTCTCATAAGTCATTTTCTGCTAGGAAAGTGTTTTATAGTTGGAATTTCTTATCAGTGAGGGTCAATATTTATATTGGTAACAATATTTATATTGGCATCCGTATAGCGAATAACAAAAATGTACAGCAGCTTGGAAAGACTAGGGATGGTCAGAAATTATGATTTCAGATTCAGGGGAAATTACGATTTCTACCAATGCTGATTTCCGATTTTCCGATTTCCGAGAAGTCTTTTTTTGTCATGTTTTTGCACTCTCTGATTGGCTAAAAACTTCCAAGTTGACTCGGCAGTTTTGAACAATTTAGAGAATGCACAATTTTTCTGTGGCTGCCGGAATACCATGGGAATTTAGGCCATCACAGTATCCAAGTCTTGCGATTGGTCTAAAATGACTGCACTAATCTGTCTTTTGCAGAAAAAGTCTGCAGTCTCTTTTTGAGTTCTGTTTTCTGATCGGAAATGCAGAAATTTCAATTTCGTGGATTCCAAATAAGCATCCCTAAAAAAAGACACAACAGAGAGAGAATCCTGCCCTTTTGAGCTTACAATCCAAAGAATATCTTTAATTAACAGCTACTTGCATTGTATGCAGATAGTGTTCTGGTTAAGGGCACCGCCTTTGACATGGGAGACCAGGGTTTGAATGCTGGCTAGGGTCAGTACATATTCGGAAAGGAGTTCAAGGCAAGACTCCCTAAAGGCTTGTACACACGTTAGATTTTTGCAAACGACCGGTCGTTTGGACGTTTGAGCATCCGGTTGTTTGGACGTCAAATTGGGCATGTGTACGGACTGTATTTGAACGATCTGCCAAGTGGATCGTTCAAGTCCAGTCTTGTCAGCTGAACGACAAGCCATACACCACCCCGATTTGATATCCAAACGACCCGGACGTTCAAACGTCCAAACGAATGGTCGTTTCCGAAATTACGATATGTGTATGTACCTTAACACTGCAGGGTGGCCTCTTGAGTGCGCCCCAGTTGCTGCAGCAGCAGCTCTTGAGCTCTTTGAGTCCGACAGGAGAAAAGCAATATACAAATGTTCAGATTACTATATGTAGATGGTTATCCAGGATCCAGTGATCAGTCCTGTGAGAAGGACGCGGAGGACGTTTTACTGGCTACCAAGTGAGAAATTTGAAACACAAAGTTTATTTTCCTTTCCCATAGGCTTGTGCACTCCAGGGGGTTGATGAAGAAACAATGCAGCAAGCTGCGTTACATACATTACCACTGAGTGCATAAGCTTTCTGAATGTGTAATTCCTGAAGACGATGTGACATTGAGCTTTTCCATAAACAGGTGCTCTAAGGCAATGCAGCACTGAGCATGTTTGCTTGGTTACCTCGCGATCAGCTCCAGGGTGAGCAAAACAAGCAAGCAAAAAAAACAACAACAAAAAAAACAAATGCTGTGGGTCTAACCCCCACCCCCAAGCTACATTTATTCTGCCACACTTCTAAAGGAGCTGATAGATAGCAAAGAAAAATCCAGTAAGTGTGGTGGTTCCCCCCAAGTTCATATACCTGCTGTAAGAGCCTTGACAAGGTCCTCCAGCTCCCTAGGCTGAGACACCAAAGTGCGCCCCTCCATCCCTTCCACCCCGGCCGTCCCACAGTGATTGCTATTAGACTAAGAGGCACCCCAGGGCCCCCAACACCTTAATCCCTAGTTATCTGGCTTGCAGTCACTGCCATGTATCCTCTTTTCTTATTTCTCTCTGCTTCAAACACAATAGGGGAATAATAGCTGAGTGAATTGTGCGCCCCCTCCTACACTGCGCCCTGAGGCTGGAGTCTCTCTCCCCTTTGCCTCGGTGTGGCCCTGCCAGCTGTCCAGCTGCTGGTGTCTTGCTTGCAGCATCGTACTGACCCAGCAAAGTGCCGATGTTTTGGTCGGTGGGCCCCGCCTCCACATCTCCAGTGGGCCCCAGGGCCAGTGGCGTAGGGATAACTATGGGGCCCATAGACGGGGCGCCTTTTCTGGCTACATGCTTTTTAATATCTTCTTTAATGCAGCCCTGGCTGGGCCATTTCAATAAGTAAAATCACCCCCCCAGTAGATTGTTGCAGAGACGCAGGCAGGCAAAGGGACTATTTTAACCTTCCGCCTCCCTGCGCTCTCTGTCTCCAGCCGGCAATTAGTTTATAGTTCCGGCTGAACAGAGAAAACACAGCAAGTGGGCGTGGCCCCACCCCTCCGCTCTACAGCAGACAGAGATGGGAATACAGCCAGAGACGAGAGTCACTCTGGTTACTGGAAGAGGCCCTGCCCCCCACGTGCACAGCAGTGAGGAGAAAGCTGCAACAGCGCGGGTAATTTGAATCAGCCAGCACAGACATGTCTTTGGTCCAGCTGGTCCGCCTCCTCCACGGAATGCCATTGCCAGCAGGTATTCTTTTATCTCACCCTCTGGCTACCTCCTGCCTGTCAGTGCTGCAGACACTACACTTCTCCTCCCCTCGTGCACACACTCTCCTGTCCCAGCACTGAGCTGAGCCTGAAATAGCTGTCAGCTCTTCTCTCTATTGTAGTTCACACAACTCCCTATCTCCACTCTTTCCTGTCTGGAGAATTCTCACACTATTCATCCCTCTTTTTGTATTTTGTTTTAGTTTACAACAATGTATTGTTTGCACTTTCATGCTATGCAGTTTATTGTATTCCTGGTGTATGATTATAGCATTTGCACTTTTTATTGATGATTATTTTGTGCAGTTATTGTCACTGAATTGCAGCAAGTTCTATCCATTTAACACATCTATTTGTGTGGATGACCTACCTGCATTGCATTTATTTTTCTCTCCTCTTCTAATGATCATTAGCGATACAATTCTCCAGACGATCACCTAATCGCAATATCTTTTGATCGTTCGGTCCCACTAACGGAATGAAAGCTTCTATGCAATTTGATCAGATTAATGGAATAGATTCATTTTCTGGATCAATTTCATTGGTCTGATCAAATTGGTTAGCATCATTACTTCTGTTAGTGATCTTGAATGATTGTTTCCGATCGATATTACGATCGAATCAGATGGTCGATCATCTGGAGAATTGTATCGTTAATGGCCACCTTGACACTAACCTTCCCTCTTTACTCTGCCTAATACTAACATACTAACCTCTTTTGCCTATGTACATAAGACGTTTCAAAGTGTAAGCTCACTTATTAGATCACCCACCCTGCCTTACTTAGGCTTGTGTGAGCCCACCCTCCAGGTAATTGATATTAGCCCACCCTCCAGGTAATTGATATTAGGCCACCCGCCCTCCAGGTAATTGATATTAGGCCACCCACCCTCCGGGTAATTGATATTAGCCCACCCACCGGGTTATTGATATTAGCCCACCCACCCTCCAGGTAATTGACATTAGCCAACCCTCCAGGTAATTGATATTAGCCCACCCACCGGGTTATTGATATTAGCCCACCCTCCAGGTAATTGATATTAGCCCGCCCTCCAGGTAATTGATATTAGGCCACCCGCCCTCCAGGTAATTGATATTAGCCCACCCACCCTCCAGGTTATCGATATTAGCCCACCCACCGGGTTATTGACATTAGCCCACCCACCCTCCAGGTAATTGACATTAGCCCACCCTCCAGGTAATTGATATTAGCCCACCCACCGGGTTATTGACATTAGCCCATCCTCCAGGTAATTGATATTAGGCCACCCTCCAGGTAATTGACATTAGCCCAATGAATAATCCACCTTGGTGCTCAGATCCAGCTAACCTGATATAGGTAGCAAATGCCGGTGCTCTTTCTCTGCAGGTCCACCACTCCTGCCAAACGTACACTCCACCAATGTAGAAAAAGGCACTCCACAGGCTTCAAACTTGCGTTTGTGTTTATTGAGCAAGACACACTACATGTTACGAGTCAACTGACCCTTCCTCAAGTGTCCCGCCCACCACAACTACATCCCATTTCAAGGATTTCCCACAGGAAGTCCCACCTTAGTGCAATAACAAACAGGAAGTGAACATAAAAAGTATTATATACAACATTTCCTATACAGGGAACTACTATACCGTCTACCCTGCAATGATTAGTGGAGGGGTCATCATGAATCCCGCAGTACATATAATCCCACCTTTTATTCTTTCCTGTAATAGATCACAAAAAACATTTGTAACTGATTTGTTCATTTAAACCCCTAGGGGATACACAATCTAATTTACTGATCCACTCCACTTCTTTACGGAGTAGTAACTTCTCCCTATCACCTCCCCTCCTTAATGGAGGGACTGTGTCCAACACCATCCATCTTAATTGAGATACAGAATGTCCAGCCTGAACAAAATGTCGGCCAACAGGGACATTCTGCTTCTCTGGATGTTTCACACAATCGCCAACACTTCGCTTGTGCTCTTGTATACGTGTCTTCACGTTGCGAGTTGTCTCACCCACATACAGGAGCCCACATGGGCATTTTATAGCATATATAACATATGTAGTATTACAATTGAACCTCCCCCTAATCGGGATCCTTTGGCCTGTATGTGGGTGAGACACATACTCTCCTCGTATGATTGCAGAACAGCAATTGCAGGCACAGCACGGATGGGTACCTTTGCGACCCTGTTCACACTTCCCACCGGGGACTCTTTTGCACACTGAGTTGGCTATAGTCCTGCCTCTCCTATATGCAAACAACGGATAATCCTGGAACAGGGTCCCACACTCAGCGTCCTTTTGTAAAATGGGCCAAAATTTGCAGATGACCCCCCTAATTTTACGTGATAAATGACCATAATGAAGGACAAATGGCATTCGACCCTCTTTGTTGTGTCTACTGGGATTAGAACGTAGTAGAGACTCACGTTCAAGATCTCCCACCTCAGAACTAGTCTTTTCCAGAACGCTGCGTTCAAAACCCTTTTCAACAAAGTTATTAACCAATCGGGCAGCAGCCTCTCTGTACTCCGCATCTGTCGATGAAATTCTACGTGCTCGTAAGAATTGTCCCTTAGGGATACTCTTTTTCAATCTCTCATCGTGGAAACTATCCATCCGTAAGAGATTGTTCCTCTCTGTTGGTTTCCTAAACAATTTAGTGTGAAACTTCCCGTCGCATTTGCTAATGGTAACATCCAAATAATCAACGCTCACTGGCGAACATTCCGCCGTGAACTTGATAGTCGGGTGCATCAGATTAGCCTCATCAACCATCTTTCTGAACTCTGTCTCCGAACCGCGCCAAAGGATCAGCACGTCATCGACAAACCGGAAGTATCCAAAAAGCTGCTGCCGAAACTGGGGATTGTGCAAAAACATCCGATTCTCCAGATCAGCCACAAAGAGATTTGCAAAAGACGGGGCCACAGGGGACCCCATGCTCGTTCCTTGCGTTTGAACATAATATTTACCCCCAAACTGAAAGTAATTCTGCTTTAACACCAGTTCTAAACAATCCAATAAAAAATATATCTTATTGCGGTGCAAATTGGTATCCAGAAGCCGGTTCTCAATACATTCCATACCCTCAGCATGAGGGATGGATGTGAACAGACTCTGGATATCCAAAGTGCACAGCAACAAGTCATCAGGAACCTCATTGAATCCACTTAATCTGTTCAATAAATCCGTTGTGTCTTTTAAGCAGGTGGGGATTTCTACAGCAAGAGGTTGGAGATAGGAGTCTACATATTTAGACAGGGGATACAGTATTGAGTCCACACTGGAAACGATCGGTCGCCCTAATTGACATTAGCCCACCCTCCAGGTACTTGATATTAGCCCACCATCCGGGTAATTGATATAAGCCCACCCACCAGGTTATTGATATTAGCCCACCCACCGGGTTATTGATATTAGCCCACCCACCGGGTTATTGATATTAGCCCACCCACCGGGTAATTGATATTAGGCCACCCTCCAGGTAATTGATATTAGGCCACCCTCCAGGTAATTGATATTAGGCCACCCTCCAGGTAATTGATATTAGCCCACCCTCCAGGTAATTGATATTAAGCCACCCTCCAGGTAATTGATATTAGCCCACCCACCTGGTAATTGATATTAGCCCACCCACCTGGTAATTGACATTAGCCCACCCTCCGGGTAATTGATATTAGCCCACCCTCCGGGTAATTGATATTATCCCACCCACCGGGTTAATTGATATTAGCCCACCCTCCAGGTAATTGATATTAGCCCACCCACCTGGTAATTGATATTAGGCCACCCACCCTCCAGGTAATTGATATTAGGCCACCCACCCTCCAGGTAATTGATATTAGGCCACCCATCCACCAGGTAATTGATATTAGGCCACCCACCAGGTAATTGATTTTAGATTGACTGAGGCCTCCTTTCCACGAACTGTTGAGCTGTGTGCTCAGCAAGCAGTTACCAGACAGAAGTAAGCAGTTATCATGCAGCAACAAACAGTTACCAGGCAGCAGTAAGCAGTTGAGAGAGTTTGAGAGGCATTTCACTGCCTATCAGCAGTCCGTGGAAAGGAGGCCTTAGATTCTTAGATTTATTGACTTAGATTAATTGACATAGTCGTGTCACTGACTGTCCTCAGAGGAGCTCACAATCTAATCCATGTCATATGTATGGCAACTGGGACATTATATTAAAGGGGGACTCTATGCAAAGTTTTACTGGGTAGCAGTGTTTCTTAATTACAATGCTGCTAAGTTCATGTACATTTGGCCCTGTCCATGATACATCATGACCACGCCCACCTTCCGATGCATGGTCATGTTCCTTTTTTCACCGCAGTAATGGGATGTGTGGGCCCCAGGTTGAAATTTCTCTGGTGGGCCCCCAGGGTCCCAGTCCGACCCTGCTTGCTTGAAGCAGCTATATAGCTTCCTCATTCTTACAAAGTAGCACATTCAATGCTTGTGGGAATGGACAATCTTTGGACATCCCTGTTCTTGATTAGTGCCTAATAATAAGGAATAGTTGTTTCTAGTGCTATGCAATTACCCCTAAATTGAAATGACCAAGCAAGCACCCCCATCCTAGTTAATGTATTCAGAGGTCTTCTTGCACATTTACTTGCAACTTTAAGCCTCTCATTGGTTCTTGGCCAAGGCAGCTGTTTGGAAAATCTCTACTGAGAGTCTAGAATGTGTAAGGGGGGCCCTGATTAGCGCTCCCCCCCCCATGCAACAGTTAGAGATCCGGACTACCAAATCATCTTATCCAATCCTTACCCCTCTGTACTGATCCATAGAGTGCCCCCCATTCCCCCATAACTCTGCCCAGAGCTCTAAGCCAAGAAGGGAATTATCCACGTATACATGCAATTAGAGTCAAACAACGCTGCTTGTGGTAGAATTAATTATCTGTAATTTTCTTGGGGTTCATTTCCCTGGTCCTCATCTTGATCAGCTGCTTTGTTTGCAAAGCTGGTTTGGTCTTACTGTAGCTCCAATGGGGAGGTGGTGCTTTAGAAGGAGGTGGAGGCTTTGTCACTGTTCCTAGCAATGCATCACCGCTCACTGCTAATGGCTGTAGTGAGTAAATCAAGTTAGGGAGATCCTGCGTGCTTTGGGGTTATCCCTCTGCTCGTTATCAGCTCATAGCCATGGGGTAGGGCTGGCATAGCTCCAGAGGGGGGCAGGGGAAACCTGAAAAAGAAAGAAAATGAACACATTGGAGTTGCAGGATGGTTTATTTCACATGAGAAGCGCACAGCTCCACTGAGCATCAATAAACGCCTGCTGTGTGCAGGTCTCCTGCTGCTCCTTAAGCCACTCATGAGAGGCGACGGAGCAGCTTTTATGAATCAATTGGTAATACCAAAAGAGTTATTCGATGTACACTTTACACATGTGTTAATTGAAGTGCCTAATTAGGTGCTAAATTAACGCTAAATTTTTCCCATGGCTGCTAATTGTTTTTTTTATATGTTCTTTTATTTTGAGATAAAGTGAACTCAGTAAAATCTCCAAAAATGAGATAAAACAGGATCTAGAGGCACTGAAAATGTGTGTTGTTTTAATCAGTTCTAAGTCAGGTGAAAAGTGGCAAGTCACAGTGCTGCACAATGAGACTGTCATTGCATTGACATTGATTACATCACTGGAGCATGTTGTCAGGCAGCAGGGGCTCGAATGGGAGGTCTTTAATAAGATCCCAGCAGGGAAGAGCACAAGGAGGACATTAATATTGTGGTGATTCTAAACCATTGACCAGTGAGCAGGCTGCAAACCTATTGGGGACATTACATCATTATCTGGTTACAGGGACAATGTTTCCTTTAAAACACTGCAAATATCTCAAACAGCAATATGTAAAATAATTTACAAACTACAATCATATAGTATGCAAGTACAGCCTAATATATATACTGTATTTTATATAACCAACATTTTACTGTGACCTAAACTATCCCTACCCTCACACAGAACCCACTCAGGGCCGGTTCTCTCATGGTAATCGCAAGGGGAAACATTTGCATCAGGTGCAGAGATTACAGGGGCAGCATGTTTGTACTGTGTTTACACTAAGAGCATGCAGTCAGTGTAGGAGGAGAATCAAGAGGAGAGCGAGGTGAAGGAAAAGCAGATTGTTGTGCAGTGTGAGGAGTCTGACAGTGAGTGAGGAGTGGGGAGGCAGGAGAGCAGCAGTGTTTCATTTCACTTGCACAGCAGAAGGGAGGAGGTGGCACTGCTGTACTGACGGAAGAGGGATGGAGGACGACTAACTGGCTGAGGGTGAGCAGACTTGCATCCAGCCAGCCAGCCAGTGTGCTATTGTGGAGAGCTGCAGCATGTCATGAGAGAACATTAAATGAAGCAGAGTAAGTTGTCGGATGCTGTGCGATCATTCCATATGGGAGGGAGGGCATCCTTACAAGTTTGCCTTAGGCAGCAAAAAGTCTAGAACCGGCCTTGCTCCCTCTACTGATGCATAACCCTTAACCCTCCCTCTACCAATTCCTAATGCCTTTTGATGACTAACTATTACCCCACACCCCATGGAGCCTAACTCTTAAACTCCCCTCTCTGTTGTAAAGCCAGCAGCAATAAGAAGAAATTTGGGCTCCCAGAAGCACCTGACAAAATAACCAGTAGCCCCGGTGCCCGCTATTTTATCGAGCACCTTCAGGCACCCAAATTTCCATGTATTGCCACTTTTTGCGGATTTTATAATTGTCATGAATGATGATGACACCATTTTTTCCAGAGTGCCTCTGGCTTCCATTTTACTGGTTTCAGACAGAGGTACCCGCAGTATTAAGTAACTAGTGGTTCCCAAAAGTATTAGGTAACTAGAGGTGTCGCCGGCTGAAGGTAGATCTGGTCAGTGGAATGCCAACCATTACTGGTGGTCAAAAATAAAAACAAAAAGGAAGAATGATTGCGGAATTTCTGAGGAAATGAATATTTTAATATGTATTTATTTTTCCAGATCCTTAAAGAGAAACTCCAGTAAAAAAAAATGTAATAAAAATGTGCTTCGTTTTTACAATAATTATGTATAAATGATTTATTCAGTGTGTGCGCAATGTAAAATCTTTCCTCCACCTGATTTACATGCTGACATTAATCACATGGTGACATTTTTACTGCTGGTAGGTGATGTCAGTGGAAGGAGATGCTGCTTGCTTTGGCAGTTGGAAACAGCTGTAAACAGTAAAACAGCTGTTATTTCCCACAATGCAATAAGGTTCCAAAACAGGAAACTGTCAGGACCATGGTCCTGACATCACACTGTGGGAGGGGTTTCACCACAATATCAGCCATACAGAGCCCCCTGATGGTCCGTTTGAGAAAATGAACAAATTTCTAATGGGAAAGGGGGTATCAGCTACTGATTGGGATGTAGTTCAATTCTTGGTCGTGGTTTCTCTTTAGGTATACAAGGATGGAAAGTTGTTGTGGGTACCTGGAAGGATAAAATGTGAGTCTTCCATGTTTTGGGGGGAGGGGGAGTGAAAGGATATAGGATTCATTTCCCTGCAACATCAGTAGGATCACCTTATCTTTAAAGGACTCAGGTTTAATGTCAACCAATAAGCAGTTTGTGCATCAATCGGACTATCCGCTCAGTTATATATTTTTTTCTTTTCATTGTGTTTTGTTGATATATTCCGGTGTTCAGATCTTGATATTCACCAGAATGTGTGGAGGATAGCAATAAGAAATGCATCCAGAACAAACAACAGTGACCCTTAGCAGTCAGTCCTCTCCACTCTGCTGCACAGCCGAAATCCGCTGTCCCCTGAGATTTCATGTGTATGAAGATAAACCATGCTAGTACTGGACTGGCATTAAATAACACAGCCTGAGCCTATCTGTCAGCCATCTCTCCGACAAGCTGGATGCTTTCAGCTGATTCTAGTCACAGATGTTTCAATATGGATTTTTCCCGAGTAACGCCGTACTGTGCTTGGAAAATATTGCTAAGACGCATTTCCATATTTTCAATTTTTCTCTTACATCTTGTTGTTACATTTTTCCCTTTTTTCTCATGGTGTGTTTTTTTTTGTGTTTCTGTTCTTCTCTCACCTCCTATCTGCCTCTTCCCTTCTCTCACATATTTATCTTGCTTTCATATGTACAACAGCACTGCCCACTCCAGTATTTAATTTTTTGCGTACCTTGCTCTTCTGCTTTTTCTTTAGATATTTTTCTACCCCAGTTTTCATCTCCTCTTCTGCTTCTTCTATTCCTTCTCTCCTGTCCCCCCCCCCCCCAAAAAAAAAATACAAATCATCTTCTCCTTTGTCTAAAGCCCCTCCCATCAGCTGTTCTACCTCCCCTTTCCTTTCCATAATTTCAAATTTTTTCCTCCCCTTTCCCCTTCATCTTCACCTTTCCTTTATCTCTCTCTTACCCTCCACTACTCTCTTTCCTTCCACTCTAACCCCCTTCTCACTCCTTATGACATTTTTGCAATTTTTCCTTAATTTTTTTCCTACCCAGTTTTCTTCTCTTCTCGCCCTTCTATTCATTTCCTCCTGTCCTGCCCTGCTCCCCCTCCCAAAACAAAAATCATCATTTCCTCTCCATAAAGCCCCTCCCATCCAATGTTCTACCTCCCCTTTACCTGCCCTCTTTTGTCCTATTTTCACTCCACTTTCCTCTTCATCTCCACTTCTCCTTTTTCTCTCCCCTACCCTCCACTTTTCTCTTCCTTTCCATTCCTCCCACTTACCACTCCATCGCTCTCCTTTCATCACCCTTCTATTCCTCAGCCCAACCCATCTTTTCTCCATATCACTCAAGCTATAAACAGATTTTGTTTTTTAACTTGCAAATCTTTACCAGCCCTAAAAATTGAAGACACACCTTCCACCACAATTATGCTCATATTCTTCTTATCACATTATGCATTAAAATACCACTGAGGAGAATAAAAAATTGAAAATAAAAAGATACAGTAACATAGTATAGTTGGGTGGAAAAAAACATTTGTCAATTGAGTTCAACCAGAAGGAATGGTACTAGCATAACAAATACTTGTAAGATGTCTAGTTGTCCCAGGATGAAGCGACTTTTTCCCATGTAGATGTCACCCACAGCAGGGTTTTCCAACTCCAATCCTCGAGGGCCTCAAACATTTCTGACACAGCTCAAATGAATTGATGGGACTGAATCATTAGAAGAGTGGTCCATCAAGCAGAACGGATTTCTCCACTTCTCAGTCCTTCCTAAGCACTGGCATGGCTATGGCCCTGGAGGACTGGAGTTGGACAACCCTGACTTACAGTATTATTAGTCTGATGGGTATGCATCTGCTTCTGGTTTTGGATCAGTACATTTCCTCATTGGGGATTCTCAAGATTTCCTATACAACTATACCAGGGCTGACCAAACTTGAAGTGGCCTATGCCACATGCTGCGGACCACAGGCCACATTCTTTATACCCCCCCCTTCCTTGCAGAGTTGCGATCGGGTAGAGACAGGGGGACTTAAAATTCACTGCATCCCTGAATCCAGTGTCGGGTCTCCATGGCAACAGGGCGTCACGTGACATGAAGTCGGGGCTTGCCAACGTATTACATGCTGGCACGTCCCAATGTTGTGTCATGTGATGCCCTGTTGCCATGGAGAATCAACGCTGCATTCCGGGGTTTGTGGTGAGTTTTAAGTCCCCCTGTTTCTGCCTGCTTGCAACTCTGCAGGAGTCTGGAGGGAGGAAGGGAGGGAGGAGAGGAATCCGGCCACCTGTTGTATCCAGTGATTTGCCCAGCGCTGAACTATGCCATCAGCCTTGAGGCATAGACATCAATGGATGGAAATAGATGACACCAGAGAGTTAAATAGACATCTAAATGCAGTATCCCGAACATTCAGGCTTCTGTGATTCAGCTTCACTGACAGAGATGCTCGCTAAATCGGCAACCAAGTTCGCCATGAAGCCTTGTTTGGCAAAATCAACAATTTTCTATATAACTGACAGTAAACAATATATTATCGAAGTTAGTACACATTTTTTTATGAATTTTAGCCCCAATATCAATATAAAGATGCGATTTACTGGTTCTTTCAGTTCAGTTTTTCACTTCAATTCATTTTACAATTATTTTGTATACTAGAATGTATAGAGATTTTTGCCGACAGACCTTGTAAGCTTGCCAAAGAAAAGTTTGCTCATCTCTAGTTGTTTTAATAAGCAACATTTTGTCTGTTTTAATGGAAGAATGGAAAATGGATACAAAACTGATGAAAAACTGATGGAACTGGATTCAAAAGAATACAAATTTGGCTTCCACTTTAATGTAAGCATTGAAACTGATTCAGCTAAATTTAATATGAACTTAAAGGAACACTATCGATGACCATGTTTTTTTTTTTTTTACAATTTAGATAGGACATGTTTGGAAATTGCTGCTAAGTTCTGGTGTATACATTTGAATCCTTATCTCTTTGTTTACTGTTATCTAATTCCTTTCACACTTCTCTGATGGCAGTCTTCTCTAATCTGACGCCAGACTGAGCCATGAGAGGAGGGTGAATTCCCTCACAGTGCATCTGTTAACCCTGTGTGTGCAGGGAGCTCAGTCCGAGACAGGCAGAACTTTCTCTCACAGAGAGCAGAGGAAATGTATCTTATGTGCAACATTATACATCTGCAAGTGTGTGTGTGTGTGTGCACACGCATGCATGGTACGCACACATGCCTGAAATCTGATACCTGACAGGCTTTTTATATAACTCTGCTTCAATATTACACTGTTCTTAGCATGTCAGACTGCAGGGATTTATACCTTTGCAAATGAGACATTCCAAACATAGCTAAAATCTACACACAATGAATTAAAGCTTTTGCCTCTTGTATTTAACAGGAAAAGTAGGAAAATGTCTACACAGCTACTTAGACATTATTTGTACTCTGTCCATTTTGAATACATGGGTAATGATAGTGTTCCTTTAACCGAGGCAAATTCAACCAACACTGAGGGAGAGATTTCAAAAGAATGAAGGAAACCTTGAGAATCCCCTACTCAAACATGTTGGTAATCCAACTGTTAGTTCCAAGCTGATTAATAATACATATTATATACCAGCACAAATTGATAGCTAGCGACATAATTATTAATATTATTTTTTTTTTATATAACACTATCATCTAACACAGGTATCTGCAATTTATTTCAAGGCAGGGCATATTAGACAAAATAATAATGAGTGAGCTTGCTATCTAAGTAGATGGGGTAGTGAGCAAGCTGAATATAGATTGTTGAAGAGTTCCACATTCAGGAGATAGATAATGGTCAGCTTGTGCTATCTGCTAACTAACATCTTCACCTGAAATAGTGAATTTTAAAGAGACTCTGTAACAAAAATGTCATCCTTTTTTTCTACTATTCTACAAGTTCCTAAACATATTCTAATGTGCTCTGGCTTACTGCAGCACTTTCTACTATCACTGTCTCTGTAATAAATCAACTTATCTTTCCCCTGTCAGATTTGTCGCCCTGTGTCTGGAAGGCTGACAACTCTTCAGTGTTGTTGATCTGTTATGCACACTCCCCCTCCACGCCCCCTCTGTGCACATTCCCGTGTGTGTTATTTACATTAGGCATCCTCTCTGCTCTCTTGTCAGTGAGAGAAGAGAGCTGCCTTTTACAAGCTGGATAAATCATCCTCTGTTAGGCTATGAAAGGAGCTGGGCTGTCACATACTGAGGGATTACAGACACTTGCACAGCTGTCTGCAGGAAGAAACAATCAGCCTGTCACTCTTCAGTGGATGAGAGCTGCAGGGAGAAGAAGATAAACACAAAAATGATCTCTTGAGATTCAAAAGGAAGGCTGTATACAGCCTGCTTGTGTATGGATGTATTTTCTATGTGTGGACATTACTGTAAATCAACCTACTTCCGGTTTTGGTGGCCATTTTGTTTGTCTATAAACAAACTTTTTAAAACTGTTTTTGACTACTTTTACGATGGTGGGGAGCGACAAAATTGTGACAGAGGGTTGTAGGAGATGTCTTCTAACGCACTGGTATGTTTACTTTTGTGCAATTTTAAAAATACAGATTCTCTTTAAAGTTGTGGTTAAACAACTCAAGTTTGGGAGAGTGAGGAATATTTAGTAGGAGGGAGTTCCAGAGGAGGGGAGAGGCCTGTGGGAAATTTTGTACACGTGAGAGGGAAGAGGTGCATCTAGAGAAGGATAGATAAATGTGGTTAGTACAACATTGTTTGTGTTTTGGGTGGTACAGTAAAGATAATTAAAAGTTAGATGTTTTCAAACATGTTTTTTTTCTTAATTTTAGGTGTATGTGTGTTTGTATTTGAGTGTGTTTACATGTGTGTGTGCTTGCATGAGTGTGTGTGTTTGCGTGTGTGTGTTTGCATGTACGTGTGTGTGTGTGTGTGTGTGTGTGTGTGTGTGTGCTTGCATGAGTGTGTGTGTTTGCGTGTGTGTGTTTGCATGTACATGTGTGTGTGTGTGTGTGTGTGTGTGTGTGTGTGTGTGTGTGTGTGTGTGTGTGTGTGTGTGTGTGTGTGTGTGTGTGTGTGTGTGTGTGTGTGTGTGTGTGTGTGTGTGTGTGTGTGTGTGTGTGAGTAGGCGTGCGTGTGTGCTTGATCTATACTCTGCACCGGTGTCTGTTGTTTTCTATTTTCGAACATGTGGTGATATTTGTAAAATGAAATTTCAAAATTTAGCCAGGTGGAGGAATTACACTCAAGTCATTTTGAAATGTCAAATCGCAAAATATTTTGGCACATTATAGGATTTTGTAATACTGTTTGTTGATTTGAAAAACACCTTTCCTTTGCACAGAACTCTTCCCCAACAATCTACTTTTGATTATTTATCGGGTTATTTATGACAGGCCATAGACTGGGGCATTGCATAGGATAACTAGTGTCATCATTTTGACATAACACTATGGGTAATGCAGGAGTTTTGGCACCGGTGGGGCAAATCCTTCATCCTGCAGAAGAATTAAACTACAGCCTTTTTTCCTGCATCCTGTCTCCTTTGTGGCGCACGGCTGGATTTTTGTGCCTATAGGCCTAGTATGTTGTGGCTCCCCTACCATCCATGTGCAGCAGCGCCCCTCCCATTCCATGTGCAGCCCCCTCTTCCTTGTGCATCATCCATGTACTGTAGCCCTTCTCTTCATGGACAGCTCACTGGGGCACCAGTTTCCCTTTTTCCATGTGTTGTTCAATCTTTTTCAGCCTCCTTTTTTCTTATGTAGCAACTACTCTTTTATGCTCAGGTGCCCCCACCCAAGGCCCGGGCCTTTGTGTTCTTTCCTGAAATCTGGCCCTGGTGGCATAGGAAAGGTGGATGGAGCTTTCAAGTGCAGAAATAAGCAGAACTTGGTACTAACCTGTGGTTATTTTTAGTAATGGACGAGCAAAAATGTCACCTTCGGCCTTATAGTAAATGGGCTCCAATCTGGATTCTTGCAAAATTGGCATCCAGGTTTACCATGTGGCTGCGGTAGGCAGGAACAAGGATATTCCATGTGAACAATCATAAATGATCTCTTATGGATGTTAGAACATTCTTAGAATGTTCTTATGATACATTTTGCACTCAGGAAAAAGAAAAGGAGACTGAGAGCCCAATATGGGGTAGTATGTTTGTAAGTCACAAATCAACAAGTATATGACTTAGGGGAGTGATACTCACAAGAGTGGGTTACCGCACAGGTAACCACTGTATAGGTGGGTGGGGAGATTATGACTTGACCCCACTCAGGTTTAAGAAGTCGCTCTCTGTAGACAGGAAAAAAGGGGTTACATCCCTCCACCTGGGGTGGACTAAACTATGGTGTAGAAGCTTGAACAGAGGCGCCAAAATAGGATAAAACCATGTTGAAATCCATTTAAAAAAGGAGGTAGTGGTGGATTTACCTCCTCAGTAGACCAAACAGACACAATTCTGTCATTTCATGCAACAAAAACATTTATTAGGTACTCCAAATTGCATAGCGTGTTGCAGGCACAATCCTGCTTCATCAGGCAAATCGAGGAGAACAACCTGGCTTTTTTCATCTGTCATTGATTACAGGAGAATGGTTCAAGGACCTTGTTTTTCCAGATTTTTGTATCGGGATATAAGTTTTATTGAGATTAGACAGAACTGTCACATGGCCCATTCAGACCCTGCTTGAATCCTGTCAGTACGTAATTGATACAGTCATTATTGTTGGTTAACCACTAGTGTAATCTGAGCCACACATTTTGTTTAAAGTGAACCTCCAGACTAAAAATGCACTCAGCAGCACTGAAAAGGCCTGATGTTTCTTTAACAGTTTCAAAGCATTAGAACTTTGTTTTTCTTATCTAAAACTCATTTTTAGCTGCACATAAGAAAACTGCCCAGGCATTTTTCCCCTGATGCTGTGCAAAGCATGATGGGATTTCTGATATTATTGTTCTCGTTCTGCTGTTTTGGTGCATTTTTTTTTTAATTTGAGATTTGAAGCTTAGTGTGCGCAGCTGGGAGGGGTGATCAGGACACAGGACAGTTGGAACTGTGTCATATGCTCCATGACACCTCCTTTCAACCAAAAAGATGGCTGCCCCCATGGACAAGATGGCTGCCCCCATGAAATCACAAACATTTGCCTGTTCTTTTAAAACAGAGTGAGTAAGAGATTTTATTACCTATCTATTTTAATTAATATAATTAATATAGCTAATGTAACTGAATGACAATGTGTTTGTTTAGGCTGGAGGTTCCCTTTATGGTGACTACCCCACGTGCATGTACTTGCAGTGTGAGGTACTAGTTAATTGAACACCATTGCCTGTTTGGCGCAGAGGCATGCTACTACTCCTTTAGCAAATGCTGAGTTAGGCGTAAGGATTGGCCTCTGCCCCATAAATAAATATATTTTTTTATAATTTCACTAATCTACCACTTTGGTTAGTTGTGGAGCAGATTCCCAAAAAGTGTATTTAGATACGTCCCCATTGGATAGTGGTGGTGCCTCCGTGTGGAATGTGGCTGTTAATGCAATTTATGAGTGCTGAGACATCTTCAGTGATTTACTAGGTGCTTGGAAAACATTGAATTGAGGGTTATCCTCAATTGAACCAAAATCTGGTTCTAGTTGTATCTATATGGATGCATGCAACTACTGGTGAATTCATTGAATTTACTTCATTTCTATGTGTATGTGACCTCTGAATTTTCATATGAGAGAAAAAATAAACTACTGGCAGTTGAACAGCATATACTGGTTACTAGTAGTGTGTGGTGTTTTTTCTATGGTTTGATGGCCAGTGCTTGCTAGTACCTGCCTGTGGTTGCATAACTCGATATACCGTATATACTCGCAGTGCTGCTCAACAGGATACCGGATATCCGAATAGACTCGGATATCCGAACTTTTTAGGCCTATCCGATCGGATCCGGATTCCGGATAGCTGGATGGGAATCCGGATAGCTCTATGCGGATAGTTGGTCTCATAACCCGGATACCCGCGGATACCGGTCGGATATCCGAATCCGGGTGCTGTAACCATGGACATTATGTCCATGACGTCATTCAGCCAATCAGAGCGCTCCCAGCCTAAGCCCAAGCACCCAATCACAGAGGAGAACCTTGGCCAGTCCCTCCTGTATATAAGGAGGGGGCCATGTTAAGAATCTCGTCCTTGCTTTGTGACTGCCACTGTGATAGGTTGTCCAGTGTGTTTGGCTGAAGCAAGTACATTATCCAAGTGATAACCCAGCGTTTTAACACTAAAACACCTTCTGGTTTTACTGTTGTACTGTGTTGTAGTTAGCTTAGCTAGTCTGTGTAATTTGTTAGTGTCAGTCAGTCTTGTCAGTCAGTCTTTCAGCTGCAGCAGCTGCGCTGCCTGTGCCTGCTACTAGGTCCTGTGTCTTTGTGTGTGCTGTGTCTGTGTGCACACACTCCAGGCTCCTTGCTGCTGGCTGGGCTGCTATTACTACTGCTACTGTGGTTTTGTATTGTGTAGTTGCAGACAGTGCTAGTACTACAGATTATTGCTGCTGTGCTGCTGCTGACTGAGTGAGCAGTGTCAGTGTGTTTAGTTGTTGTACTCCTGTCTGTCAATCTGCTGATCATTTCCAAGCCCGCCGCCAATAATAAAAGTGCACCAAGTACCCCACACACATCATCTGTGACGTCGACTCATCAGTGACAGTGAGTCTTGTACAGTACTATGTCTGGCACTGGCAGTGTGAGACGGGGGAGGGGAAAGGCCGGAAGGAGAGTGAGCAACATTACGGCCTCTGGCAGCAGTTCTGCCGCATCAGGCATTCCGCCGCTACCCACTGGCAGTCACGCTGCAGAGACGCAGCACCGTGTTGCGTCCATTTTCAAGCAGGGTCAGCGGCGCAGATTGGAGGAGAAGGACGCCGCGTCTGTGATGCAGCAGATGGCGCATGACGAGGAGCAAGCCAGTGACAGTGAGGCCACCACCACCACCAGCCCTAGCCCTAGAGAAAATATTCTCTGCAAAATTGGCTTTTCAGAAGAGTCTGAGATGCTGACAGTAATTGTTGGGGGGGAGCCCGTCCATGATGTGTCAGCAGAAGAGGAATTTGATGCGGGCTCATCATCCCAGCAGTTTGATGAAGGGGAGTTTGATGATGAGGTGAAGGACCCGGACTACCAGCGACCGGAGGGGCATGTCAGCTCTGACTCTGAGGAGGAGGAGTCAGTGGGTCTGGCACGCAGGTTGAGCATTTCAGGGATTGGCAGGAGCAGCAGTGGGCATGGAATACGTGACCCGCAGGCTGCTGCTCCATCTGTCAGTGGCACGACTACCACCAGCCGCACCACTCAACCCCAGGCCCTAACCACCACCGGCAGAAAATCCACAGCAGCATCCCGTTCTGAGCCACGTAAGGGAAAACACCAATCCCCAATATGGCAGTTTTTCCATCTGCCCTCACTGGATAGCAAGTATGTTACGTGCAAATTATGCCATGTGAAGCTGAGCAGAGGGTCTCACCCCTCCACTTATGGCACCTCCAGCTTCATAAATCATCTGGGCAATAAGCACAAACCTGAGCATCAGGAATTCAAGAGGCTGAAGGAAGCTGGCGCTGGCCCTTGCAGAGGTCAGAGCACTATAACAACCTTTGCCACTCCTGCTGACACTGAGGCCTCTTCAGGCAGCCAGTCCTCCTCAGTGGTCTCCTCTGTTCCCTCCTCAGCTTCCCGTGCAAGCCTAAAACGCCCCCACCACCAGACCCTGCTGAGTGACTCTTTTGTGGTCAGGGCTCAGCCTCCCGGCAGCCGTCGCATACGCCAGCTGAACGGCTTGCTGACACAGGCCATGTCCTCCCAGCTCCTCCCGTACTCGTTTGTGCAGGAGGGGAGCCGGATGCGTGCGCTCCTGCAGTGCGCAGCGCCGGATTGGCCAATCCCCAGCCGGCACTACTTTGCACGCAAGGCCATCCCAGCACTGCACCGCTTTGTAAAGGCCAACGTGGAGCGTGGGCTGGATCATGCGCTTGGTGCGCGCGTCCATGTGACAATGGACTCATGGAGCAGCCGCTTCGGGACAGGCCGCTATTTGTCCTTCACCGCGCACTGGGTCAGTTTGGTGGAAGGGGGTGAAGAGGAGACAGCAGCATCATCACCCCGGTGGGTGGTGCCACCCCGCAGCAGGGTCAGGGGAAGTGCAGCAGCTTCCAGCTCTGATCCGGTTCCATCCGCCGCCAAACAACCCCGCCTCAGCAGCAGCGTGAAGGCCCACCACTGCCAAGCGCTGCTGCAGATGGTCACGGTGGGCAAGAACAAGCTGACGGCAGACCACGTCTTGGCCAAGCTCCGAGAGCAAGAGAGCAGTTGGCTGACCCCCAGAGGCCTCAGAGTCGGAGAGGTGGTGGCCGACAATGGGGCAAACTTGGTTGCCGCCATCCAGCGGGGAAACCTCACCCACATCCCCTGTCTGGCCCACGTCCTGAACCTAGTGGTGCAGAAATTCCTGCACACCTACCAGGGGATGAACACTCTTTTGGGAGCGGCAAGGAAAACGGTGGGTCATTTTCGCCGCTCGGGTGGTGCCACAGCGACCCTTACAGCCGTGCAGCTGGAGCTGAACCTCCCACAGCACCGCCTCATTATAGACGTTCCAACACGCTGGAATTCCACCCTGGCGATGTTGGAACGTCTGGTTGAACAGAGGCGGGCTGTCAACCTGTACCTGGCCAGAGCCACCATGGATGCCAACTTGTTGGGGACCGGCACCACCCACCTCCCAGACATCATCCGCCCTGCTGAGTGGGGAAAAATGCAGCTGGTGTGCTTTGTGCTGGCACCCTTCCTGGAGGCCACCAACATGGTCAGCCGGGACCATGCGTCGCTGTGTGAGTGGGTGACCATTGTGTGCATGCTGGACAAGGCCCTCGATGCTCTGCTGGAAGTGGGAGAGGAAGCCTTGATCCAGCAGGAGCAGCAGCAGCACACTTCACAGTCCACCTCTGTGCAGCAGGAGGAGGATTCGGAGGAGTTGGAGGAGGACTTGGAGGAGTTGGAGGTCCCTGACCTTGAAGAGGAGGGGGCACAGCGGAGTGCAGCTGCAGTAGTGCGGGGGTGGAGAGAGCAAGATGAGGCTCCGGAATCAGAGGAGGACGACAGCACTGTCAGCGGTGCAGAATATCATAGGTCAGCAGAGATGGCAGCCCTCTTCCCTATGGCAGCGCACATGCTGCAGTGCCTGCGCAAAGACCCAAGGGTGAAGGAGATGAGTGCTCGGGAGGACATCTTGATCACCCTGATGCTGGACCCACGGCTGAAGGGGAAGCTGGCTCAGTTCCTGCCTGTAGGAGGAGACCCTGTGCGCCGAATCAGGGACTTGCAGCGGATTCTGGTTCGGCGCTTGGAGGAAGCCTTCCCCCGGACTCCCACCCCCCCTGCTGTCTCAGTCCAGCCAGCACAGCAGCAGGTGCCTGCATCCAGCATCAGCAGGCGCCCAACAAACCTGCTGTCTCTGACAAAGGCGCTCTATGCCACACCAGTACCGCTGCCTACAGAGGAGGTGCCTGCAGCAGCATCCGGCTCTCAAAGCCAGAACCAGCACCTGACCCGGATGGTGGCCGATTATATGGGGTCCTATAGCGGGCTTGACACCGACACCCCTGTGGACCCCTTGGAGTACTGGGTGAAGCACCTGGATATCTGGGGCGAGCTGGCGCAATACGCCCTGGAAGTGCTGTCCTGCCCGCCTTCCAGCGTTATGTCGGAAAGGTGCTTCAGTGCGGCCGGTGGCGTGGTCACTGAGAAGCGCTCTTGTCTGTCAGGCCAGTCTGTGGACAGACTGACTTTTTTAAAGATGAACGAGGCTTGGGCAGTTGGTGAGTTCCTGGCCCCTGTTGTTGGCAAGAGGGGGAAATGAAGTGGCTGAGTGGTAATCACTATGCCTGGCCTGCTTAACCACCCTTTACCACCACAACCTCCTGACTCCATCTTCATGAAGCCAGGTTCTTATTTTTTGAACTGTGCCGTGGTACCTGCCATGGTCAGCTGTGTAATTTTTTTGGAGGTGTCTGTGCTGTGCGAGTTGTGGGGCCCCAACTGCGGCAGTACGACCGACCGCTTCCTGGAACCTCTCCTAATTTTTTACTGTGCCGTGGTACCTACAACAGTGCCATGGTCAACTATGTAAACACAATAGCTGTGTAATTTTTTTTGGAGGTGTCTGCTGTCCGAGTTGTGGGGAGGCCCCAACTGCGTCAGTACGACCGCTTCCTGGAACCTCTCCTAATTTTTTACTGTGCCGTGGTACCTACAACAGTGCCATGGTCAACTATGTAAACACAATAGCTGTGTAATTTTTTTTGGAGGTGTCTGCTGTCCGAGTTGTGGGGAGGCCCCAACTGCGTCAGTACGACCGCTTCCTGGAACCTCTCCTAATTTTTTACTGTGCCGTGGTACCTACAACAGTGCCATGGTCAACTATGTAAACACAATAGCTGTGTAATTTTTTTTGGAGGTGTCTGCTGTCCGAGTTGTGGGGAGGCCCCAACTGCGTCAGTACGACCGCTTCCTGGAACCTCTCCTAATTTTTTACTGTGCCGTGGTACCTACAACAGTGCCGTGGTCAACTATGTAAACACAATAGCTGTGTAATTTTTTTTGGAGGTGTCTGCTGTCCGAGTTGTGGGGAGGCCCCAACTGCGTCAGTACGACTGCTTCCTGATACCACTCTGATGTTGATTGACAGCCATTTTTTTTTTGGGGGGGGGGATTTTAAGTCCACTCCCCACATCATCAGTGTTTCCCTTTTCACAATTATGATGCTACATGCCTCATATACCCTAAAAAACCTTTTTAAAGCAATTTAAAGGCCACTTCCGGGATTAAACACGGATATCCGAATCCGATCGGATACTAGGGTCGGATATCCGAATCGGATTCGGATCGGAAAATTTTGAATTCGGATATCCGATCCGGATCGGATAGCGGGGTATCCGGATCCGAATCGGATCCGGATTTTGAAAAGGGGTATCCGAGCAGCACTGTATACTCGCATGCAAGCCGACTCGCATGTAAGCCGACCCCCTAACTTTTACCTTAAAAAACATGAAAAAATGATTGACCCTCATGTAAGCCGAAGCCCTGGGGGGAGCAGAGCAGGAGCAATGAATGGAGAAAATGTGTCACGATCTGTTCCTGCTGGTGACATTTGTGAACTGTATGGACTTCCTCTGTTCACCAGCAGATGTCCCCTCTCATTTCAAGAACATTTTACATTCCTCCTGAAGTTCCCTCTGCCCACCAGCAGAGGTCTCTGTATTCAAGAACTGTGTCTCTGCAGCCTTGGAAGAGGTCACATGACCATCCTGCAGAGTATATAAGTCCAGCTACAACAGAACACTGTTGCTAGTTCGTTGATGTGGATAGCCCAAGAGCCTGTGTCCTGGTCACTGCTCCTGATCCCTGTTTCCTGATCCCTGTTTCCTGATCCCTGTTTCCTGATCCCTGTTTCCTGATCCCTGTTTCCTGATCCCTGTTTCCTGATCCCTGTTTCCTGATCCCTGTTTCCTGATCCCTGTTTCCTGATCCCTGTTTCCTGATCCCTGTTTCCTGATCCCTGTTTCCTGATCCCTGTTACCTGATCTCTGTTACCTGATCCCTGTTACCTGATTGTTTGACTTCCTGGTGTATGATTTTGGCTTGCTTGACTATTCTGTTGTTTATCGATTGTATCTGCTTGACTTCCTGGTATCTGATCTCGGCTTGTATGACGTTCCAATTGCCTGCTGCATTATGTTCTATGCCTGAATGTATATTATTGTATATATTAGTTAGTTAGCTTAGTTTAGAAAAGGTCCGGGGTTCACTGGGTGCACACTGTATATATTATATTTGGGGTGTTGTATGTCTGATTGCAAGACATTGCCTACAATCGTATTGCCAGTTGTTTGCAGTCGCATTGCTATTTTGTACACTTGCTTGAATACGCTTGTATGTATGTTCATACGCCGATTGCATTTTCACCTGTATACATCTGGCACTTGGTAAATAAACCTTTACTTTATTTCACCTTATCCCTGGTTTGGTCTTCAGTATTTCTACATTAAGTGACATTCTGCATTCAGTGCAAATCTGCATGCATGAGATCCACATTTACAATTTACTAATTCAAAGGCAGAGGTCTGCAGCCTCTAGGTCTAAGCGTAGTAGGATAACATCACATCTCACATAAATGGTGGCCAAAGACAGTGGAAACAAAGTACAATACAGTGAGTGGGAGCATATAAAAAGCATGTATATCATGCTGCATATAATTGTACAAAACAATGCTATATACAATGTGCAATTAGATAAGCCATGAGGGGGAATCCTATATCCCTAAAGTGCAGCTAATGATATATTACTAAGGTCCAATACTTAGAGAGATGCCAGCGTAAAGTGAGCAGTGAAGACTGTCAGGGGCAGAACTCTGCCGGATACCTGCTTTGCCGCTGTGCGCTGATGTGTGTGTGTGTGAGACCGCCGCAGCCACCCAGAAAACCATGCCTGCAGCGATGTTTCACCAGCTGATCGGGCCGAAGGAGAGCAGGCAGCTGAGAGATCGGATGTGGAGGGCGGAGAGTATAGCTGCAGCCGCTGGATGTCCGCGACGAGCAGGAGCGATGGACGACCGCACAGAGTAGAAACGCAGCAGGAGCGCTCTTCCGTGTTCATAATCTCGCGCTTCCTGCTGTGTCTGCACCTTGTAAACCCATTGGCTGGTAATAGCTGGTAAAAGCCAATGGGCTTACAAGGTGCAGACACAGCAGGAAGCGCGAGATTATGAGCACGGAAGAGCACTCCTGATGTTTCTACTCTGTGTGTGCTGTGTGGTCATCCATCGCTCCTGCTCGCCACGGACATCCAGCTATCCTGCAGCTATACTCTCCGCCCTCCGCATCTGGTCTCTCAGCTGCCCGCTCTCCTTTGGCCCGATCAGCTGGTGAAACAGGACATGGGCACAAAAAATAAGTGACTCGCATGCAAGCCAAGACCCCCACTTTTGGGCCACTTTTTGGGGGTCAAAAATTCGGCTTGCATGCGAGTATATACGGTACATTAATTGTTTTTTGTTTAAAAAATTTAAAAAGTTAGTAAAAAATGAAAATTGAATTATTATTATTATTATTTAGTTCTTGCATAGCGCCAACATCGTTTGTAGGGTTGTACAGAGTATATTGTCTTGTCACTTAACTGTCCTTCAGAGGGGCTCACAATCTTATGTCTATGGATGTATCGTAGTCTAGGGCCAATTTAGGGGGGAGCCAATTGACTTATCTGTATGTTTTTTGGTATGTGGGAGGAAACCGGAGTGCCCAGAGGAATCATTGCCCATCTCTGCTTTCTATCTCCAGAAGCTATCATTACTTAGCTATAAGTAGAGATGGCTCCAACAGTTCACGTAGCCTGCACCATTTTCAGGCGATTTCCCGGCGATCGCGTTTTAGTGCTATAGAAACGCGATCGCTAAAAAATTACCAGGTGTGAATGGTGATTTTTGGGCGTTAATCGACAAACGCCAGATCAAAACGCTAGCAAAGTTGCTAGCGTTTTGCAATCAGCAAGTGTGAATGGGCCTTAAAGTCATTTTAGGAGGCCGTACACCCTCCTGATTTAAGTCGCTGAAGTGGCCGTCTGGCAGATAATGTTCGCCTCAGAACGATAATCAGGCATGTGTATGGCTGCCCCCGACCCGAATTCAATCCACCTAGTGGCTCTACTACCCCCCTGTGATGCTGATTCCCTGCCGATCCCATTGTCCATGCTGCTCCCCCACTTGCACGTCGCTTGTCGTCCTTCCATCTCCCCTGCATAGCAACACAGCGCATCGTCAGCTACATAGCGGACTGTGTGTGCAGCCCAGCGATGTCGCCCAATGGGATCTGGTCCTGAACCCTGATTGGCAACATCTGTCACAGGTGTGTATGCACCTTAAAGGGAACCTAAACTGAGAGGAATATGGATTTTTCATTTTAGGGCCCATTCACACTAGAGCGTTTTGCAGCGATTTCGGCAAAACCCTCTAATGCTAGCGCTTTTTAAAAGCGCTAGTGTAATGAAACCCTATGGGCCCATTCTTACTTGGGCGATTTGCGCTAATGGGTGCAAATCTGCCAAAACCGCTAGTCGCAAACGTGTAGCCTGCACCATTTTCAGGCGATTTCCTGGCGATCGCGTTTCAGTGTTATAGAAGCGCAAAACGCGATCGTGGGGAAATCCATGCACTGTCCAGTGATTTTTTTTTTTTCTGCATGAAATCGTGGAAAAATCACTCCTGCAAAACTCCGGCAAAAATTGCCGGCATTTTGCGCTTTTAAGTTTGAATGGGCCCTCTAACAATAGCAAGAATGTAGCTAATCCAGTCTGATTTCAGTCAGAGCACCTGATCTGCATGCTTGTTCAGGGTCTATGGCTAAAAGTATTAGAGGCAGAGGATCAGCAAGACTGCCAGGCAACAGGTATTATTTTAAAAGGAAAAATCCATTTCCTTCTCAGTTTAGGTTCCCTTTAAAGCAGACCTGAACTCAGAACTTCTTCTCTGCTTTAAAAGATAAGAACAGCATAATGAAAAACATTTCTTTGTTACAGCTGATAGAAATCCTGCTATAACTCTGCAGTGTGTCTACTTCCTGCTTTTAAGGAAGAAGACATATTGTTATCCACTTAAGCACCAGCAGTCTCTGCCCATTTAAGGACCAGAGACCGTTGGTACAGAAACGGCAAAATCCCGATGAATCGCTGCACATACCCGCCGCAACCGCCATCAATGCCGCACGTCGAGAACTTGGGCCACCCACTCTGCCATCTCCATGACACCAGAGTTCCTGTGAGCCAGTCAGGAGCCACTTTCATTGGCTTCTGACCATGTCTATCAATGTAAGCCAATGGGAGCTGCTTACATTGAAAGACGGAGCCAGTAACCAATGAAATTGGCTCCTGACCTGCTCTCAGGACTCTGCCGTTATAAAGACAGGCAGAGCAAGTGAGCTGCAATGGGAGACGGCAGGGATTCAATGGAGAGATAGGCGGGAGCGATGAAAACAGCGGTAAATTAAAATCTACACTTGGCAGCCAGATATCAAAACAAGGCGTAGATTTCAATTACGGCGGTCCGGAAGTAGTTAACATCCCATGCTTACCAATTAGCTCTCTGCTGAGGCAGCCAGCTGATACAGCTGAGGGATCAAATTACAGTTGTGATTAGACACAGATGAGGGGGAATTAGACAGACTAAACTCTAAATACATACAGGGTGCATTTCTCTGTTTTCCTTCAGTCCTGTGCAAGAGTTCAGGTCCACTTTAAAGCATATTTACACTTCCATTATACTAATTGATAAGATTGCTAGTTGCACTTGCAGGAGATTTTTTTCAGATTGTCTTTTAATGAACTAATTACATTAACTGCTGTTCAAAATACTGCAATGTTTACACATATTTGTATAGCTTAACGCAAACTGATCATTTCAGTAATTTGATCAACAGCAATTTGATCAATTAGCTCCTGCTATTTCTTTTATGCTGTGTTTAATTCTTTATACAATAGATGAAATTTGAGTTTCATCTGACATCACTTATTACATGGTACTATTCTTTTACATTTTATAAATTTCCATACTATCCCTATATCATAAAAAGTAGTGGTTGAAAAGTACAAATTTATACTCATCACAGTAAATAAAGGCTCGTCCACACTGGAGGCACTTTGTGATTTTTTTTTTTTGATTTTTTTTTAAGCGCTGGCGATTTTTCAAAATTGCCCTGAAAGCACTTGTGCAATGATTCCCTATGAGAGAATTCACATCTGAGCGGTTCGTTGCCGATCCGCTCAGAAAAGCGGTGCATGCACCATTTTTGAGGTGATTTTGCCTCAATGGAAGGTATGGGAAAAACGCTAAACGCTCACAAAATCGCTTTGTGCAGCGATTGCATTCGCGTTTTTAGGAATAAATTCATTGTATTTATTTTTTTTCTGGGTCAAAGAGTTCACTTCCTGACTTGCGCTCTGGAAAAGCGCTGAGAAAAGCGCTTTTCACAAAAACGCCCACCCATGTGCCTGAAATCGGAAAAAAAAAATTGCGTCAAAAGAAGCCCAATGTGAACGCTAACACTATCAGAATGCAATGTGAATGAGGCCTTACAGACTAATGCTACGTACACACTTGTGATAACGATCGTTCGCTAGGAACGATAATTGAAAGACGGACGATACGGCAACGATAGGAATGCAACGATGGGATGCAGCGATCATCATACACATTGTAACGATCGTTCTCGCAGAAAAGAACGATCAGAAGGAAATGTTGCGTACATACTTATATAAAATAAAAAAAACCCACTGACATGGAGTTACAATAGATACAAACATATGATTGTTAACTTGAAAACAAAGTTTAATTGAAATGAGCAATGTAACAATCTTTACGGCCGTGCTACAAAGGAAGTACGGAAGCTGGGCAGAATTCAACGCAGGCACATTGGCCCTTGTAACGATCGTTCTCGGTCGATGTCTGTACACACTATAGTTTTGTAATGATTGTCGGTAGATACGATCTGTCAGGTTGGATATTTCCGTCGTTCTTTTGTCGTTCGTGTTAATGATAGTTGGGTAAAGTTTTTTTTTTTTTTTTTTCCCCCGATTGTCGGCGGAACGATCGTTAATTAGCTGTTTCAAACGACCATAGTCGCCAGTGTGTACGCAGCATAATGCTACATTCACACTTGAAAGATAAATGAAAGATCACAGACCAATTTTACCCCCTTCCATGTGGTATGAGAGCCATACTCTACACAGTCTATTCTATGGAGCTGAACTCCCCAACAGGTAAAAATCTTTGCAAGATGCTGCACACACAGATGCTGTACACATTCAAAAGATCAGTATCTGCAAAAGATCTGTTTCTGCCAAAGATCCGTTCCTGCAAAAATGCATTCATAGTCTATGAAATCTGCAGATCCTCATACACACCTTGTTTAATAGACATTCATCTGCAGATAATCTGCAGATCAAATCCACCAGGATGGATTTTCAGATCTGCAGATGATTGTCTGATCTGCAGATGAATGTCAGTTTAATAAGGTGTTTATGAGGATCTGCAGATATCAGACTATGAATGCAATTTGCAGGAATGGATCTTTGGCAGAAACAGTTCTTTTGCAGATACTGATCTTTTGAATGTGTACAGCATCTGTGTGTGCAGCATCTTGCAAAGATTTTTACCTGATGGGGAGTTCAGCTGCATAAAATAGACTGTGTAGAGTTTGGCTCTCATACTACATGGAAGGTGGTAAAATGTGTCTGATATCTTTCATTTATCTTTCAAGTGTGTACACATAGTGTTGGGCGAACACCTAGATGTTCGGGTTCGAGAACGTTCGCCGAACATCGCCGCGATGTTCGGGTGTTCGCGCCGAACTCCGAACATAATGGAAGTCAATGGGGACCTGAACTTTCATGCTTTGTAAAGCTTCCTTACATGCTACATACCCCAAATTAGCAGGGTATGTGCACCTTGGGAGTGGGTACAAGAGGGAAAAAATATTTGAAAAAGAGCTTATAGTTTTTGAGAAAACTGATTGTAAAGTTTCAAAGGAAAAACTGTCTTTTAAATGCGGAAAATGTCATGTTTCTTTGCACAGGTAACATGCTTTTTACCGCCATGCAGTCATAAACAGGGACCGGTAACGCTGACCCAGCAGCAGCACCAGCACACGTGATGGAACAGGAGGAGGCGCAGGAGGAGAAGGCCACGCTTTGAGACACAACAACCCAGGCCTTGCATGAGGACAAGAAGCGTGCGGATAGCATGCTTTTTACCGCCATGCAGTCATAAATGAAATAAAGAGAAGAGGTTCCATAAACAGGGACGGGTAACGCTAACCCAGCAGCAGCAGCAGCACACGTGATGGAACAGGAGGAGGCGCAGGAGGAGAAGGCCACGCTTTGAGACACAACAACCCAGGCCTTGCATGAGGACAAGAAGCGTGCGGATAGCATGCTTTTTACCGCCATGCAGTCATAAATGAAATAAAGAGAAGAGGTTCCATAAACAGGGACGGGTAACGCTAACCCAGCAGCAGCAGCAGCACACGTGATGGAACAGGAGGAGGCGCAGGAGGAGAAGGCCACGCTTTGAGACACAACAACCCAGGCCTTGCATGAGGACAAGACGCGTGCGGATAGCATGCTTTTTACCGCCATGCAGTCATAAATGAAATAAAGAGAAGAGGTTCCATAAACAGGGACCGGCAACGCTAACCCAGCAGCAGCAGCACACGTGATGGAACAGGAGCAGGCGCAGGAGGAGAAGGCCACGCTTTTTGAGACACAACAACCCAGGCCTTGCATGAGGACAAAAAGCGTGCGGATATAGCAGCAATGCTTTTTGCCGCCATGCAGTCATAAATGTAATACAGATGAGAGGTTCAATAAACAGGGACCGGAAACGCTAAACCATCCCAGATGTTCATTGGTCATGTTACTTGGTTGGGGTCCTGGAGTGTTGCGTAGTCGTTTCCAATCCAGGATTGATTCATTTTAATTTGAGTCAGACGGTCTGCATTTTCTGTGGAGAGGCGGATACGCCGATCTGTGACGATGCCTCCGGCAGCACTGAAACAGCGTTCCGACATAACGCTGGCTGCCGGGCAAGCCAGCACCTCTATTGCGTACATTGCCAGTTCGTGTCAGGTGTCTAGCTTCAATACCCAATAGTTGAAGGGTGCAGATGGATTGTTCGACACAGCTACGTCATCTGACATGTAGTCCTTGACCATCTTCTCCAGGCGATTGGTGTTGGAGGTTGATCTGCACGCTTGCTGTTCAGTGGGCTGCAGCTGCATGGGTGTCAGAAAATTTTCCCACTCCAAGGACACTGCCGATACCATTCCCTTTTGGGCACTAGCTGCGGCTTGTGTTGTTTGCTGCCCTCCTGGTCGTCCTGGGTTTGCGGAAGTCAGTCTGTCGGCGTACAACTGGCTAGAGGAGGGGGAGGATGTCAATCTCCTCTCTAAAGTCTCCACAAGGGCCTGCTGGTATTCTTCCATTTTGACCTGTCTGACTCTTTCTTCAAGCAGTTTTGGAACATTGTGTTTGTACCGTGGATCCAGAAGGGTATAAACCCAGTAATTGGTGTTGTCCAGAATGCGCACAATGCGTGGGTCGCGTTCAATGCAGTCTAGCATGAATTGAGCCATGTGTGCCAGAGTCCTGCCAGAATCCTCATCATCCTCTTGTGAGCGTTGTGATAGTTGTTGTGATGCATCATAGTCGTCACCTTCTTCCTGGTCTGCTTCTGCTGACCATTCGCGCTGAATTGTGGAAGTCCAACGTGCACCGCTCTGGCCCTCGTCAGTGGTGGCAGGAAATTCCTGCTCCAACTCCAGCTGTTCATCCTCCTCTTCTTCGTCATTGCTGCTGGGGCCAGCGTTTCCTGAGGCGGATGGCCTGATGTTGGTACCATCACGCTGATTGTTTTCTCCTTCAGATTCCCCCAGTTGCATCATGACAGCTGTTTCCTTGATTTTCAACATTGACCTCTTCAGTAAACACAGCAGTGGTATGGTAATGCTGACTGAAGAGTTGTCACTGCTCACAAGCAACGTGGATTGCTCAAAATTTTGGAGGACTTGGCAGAGGTCCAACATGTTGGCCCAATCGGATCCACAGAAGCTTGGCAGCTGGCCGGATGCACCTCCGTACTGCACCGTCATGTACTGGACCACTGCACTCTTCTGCTCGCAAAAGCGGGCTAGCATGTGCAGCGTAGAATTCCAGCGCGTAGGGACATCACACAGCAAGCGATGGTGGGGGAGATTGAAGCGCTCCTGCATCTTGGCGAGTGCCCCAGAAGCAGTACTTGAATTTCTACAATGTTTGGCCACTCGTCGCACCTTCAACAGAAGATCGGCCACGCCTGGGTATGTCTTCAGGAACCGCTGAACTACTAGGTTCATCACGTGCGCCAGGCAAGGGATGTGTGTCAGCTTAGCCAACCTTAAAGCGCGAATGAGATTACTCCCATTATCACACACAACCATGCCCGGTTTCAGGTCCAGCGGTGCCAGCCACAAATCCGTCTGTTCCTTTATTCCCCTCCAAATTTCCTCCCCTGTGTGCTGCTTATCCCCAAGGCAGATCAGCTTCAGCAACGCTTGCTGACGCATGCCAACAGCAGTGCTGCACTGCTTCCACGATCCTACTGCTGCTGGTGCTGGGTTAGCGTTTCCGGATGAGGTACAGCTTTGAGATGCGTTGAAGGAGAAGGAGTCAGAGAGGTAGCTGCTGCTGTTGTTATCCAGTGGGAGGGACGGCGGTGCAGCTGTTTGCGGCATGGGCAACACCCGCGCCGTAGCAGGTGAGGAATCGCTGCCAAGCTCCACAAGGTTCACCCAGTGCGCGGTAAGGGAGATGTATCGACCCTGGCCGAACGCACTCGTCCAGGTGTCAGTGGTGAGGTGAACCTTGCAGGCAACGGCATTCTTCAAGCTTCGGGTTATTTTGCTGACCACGTGCTCATGCAACTCAGGCACTGCAGAGCGCGCAAAGTGGTAGCGGCTGGGAACCACGTAACGTGGGATGGCCACTGACATCATGCCCTTGAAGCTGTTTGTCTCCACCACTCGATATGGCAGCATTTCGCAGGCCAGAAGCTTGGCTATGCTGGCTGTTACTGCCACGGCCTGGGGGTCATTTGCTGGCAATTTCCTCTTGCGCTCAAACATCTCCGAGACAGACAACTGAACCGTAGGGCTGCACACTGAAGGGCTGTTGGTTATTGTGTTTGATGAAGACTGGTAGACCTCAAGAGCACTACTCCGGAAAGTGACAGTGTCAGCGTCGTCTGATGTTTGTGAATGTTGTGAACCACGCAATGGCTGGGCTACTGCTGCTGCTGACGTGGGTCTGGTGGTGAGTCTGGTGAACCCAAGGGAGGCAGTGTTGCTGGTACCCTGTCCTGTCGAGTTTGCCCACAGAGTGGGATGTTTGGATAGCATGTGGCGGCTCATGCTGGTGGTGGAGAGGTTGTTAATACTTTTCCCCCTGCTCAGGCGGGTCTTGCACACCTTGCAAATCGCCATGGTAACATCCTCAGTGCAGTCTTCAAAGAATTCCCAGACTTTGGAGCACCTGCCTTGCTGGCGATTTCTGTTTGCGCCTCTTTTGCCTCTCACTTGAACTTCCACGCTTGTGGTGCCTGAAATTTCGCGCCGCCTACCTTGTGGCACAAGGCGAACTCGTGCAGCAGTGGGTTCTTCAACAGACTCATCTGTGCTGCTGCTACGATGGCGATGTTCTCGTTCACAAACAAAATCTGGGTCTCTGTCCACATTGTCCATACCCTCCTCTTCCATCTCCTCAAAC